>NW_027185890.1:9729666-9737953 GCF_028583685.1 Petaurus breviceps papuanus
AAGAAAGAAAGAAAGAAAGAAAGAAAGAAAGAAAGAAAGAAAGAAAGTTATGCATTAGGCAGCTAGATGGTGCAGTGGATAGAGCCCAGACCTGGGTTCAAATTTGCCCTCAGACACTTACTAGCTGTGTGACCCTGGGCAAATGAACTTGTTTGCCTCAGTTTCCTCAACCGTAAAATGGAGATAATAATAGCACTTGACTCACAGGATTGCAGTCATGTTCAAATGAAATAAGAATTGTAAAGCACTTAGCATAGTGCCAGGCATAGTAAGTGCTATATAAATGTCAGCTATTATTGTTGTTGTTTTTAAGCATATTGTACTGTGGTTCACTTAAAATAATAATAGTAATGCCTTTTATTTTTACTTTATATGTTAACTTTACACATATTACTTTCACATATATTACCTTATTTGATCTTCACTGCAACTCCAGTTGCCAGATAGTAGTTGCCTGGCAGGCCAGATCAGTATTATATTCCCATTTGACAGATGAGAAACTCAGGCCCAGAAGGATAAAGTGATTTTCCTGACATCACTTAGGTAGCAAGTAGCAGAATTGGCATTCAAATATTGGTCCCCTCCCTCAACATCCATTAAAGTACAGAGCCTGGGATTCAAAACCCAGTGATTGGAATTTTAAATGTAGTGGCTTTTTTCTAGATTACATCTGGAGCCATTCTCAGGTTTATTCTGGTTTTAATGCAGAAGCTATGAAGAAGAAAAAAAAAACTTAAAGCAATTCTTAAAAGCCCATTTTATTCCTCAAAATAATAATTAAATGATCTGGCCTTCCTGTTTAATGAGTGTTTTGTGCTCCGCCCCCCCCCCCCCCCTCCCGCAAATGTACGCTTCACATATTATTTCCATTATGATGTAAGGCATACAAATAAGGAACTATTATAGAAATTTTCTACTGCTTATATAATCATAGATTTAGAGCTAAAAGAGGCCTCAGAGATCATCTTGTCTAACTCTGATCCTTTTATAGATGAGGGGATGAGCTGAAGAGACAGGATTGAAACCCAGGTTCCTTAGTTTTAGAATGCATCACTCATTCAGTTATCCCTCAATTGAAAAGCAAAATATTGTCTTACAAAACGCACAGAAGCAAAAGTTCAAGGGGAATAAATAGTTGAGATGGAAAGAAATAAATATCTTATCTAAAAATAGGCATGTATCCTTAGAAAAACTGTAAGAATGTAAGTAGAGAAGAACAAATGCCCCTGTGACTGAAAGTCATGAGGAAAAAAATCACTTACTAGTTAAAGGAAGGCCACGGTTAAATCTCTGAATCAAGATGTCAAGGGAGGTCAAACATATTTAGAAGAAAAGCTTGCCATAAACTTGGCAAGGAATCTATCCCTCACACTTCTGTTCTGATGGCATGTTTTCAGGGACCTAAGGTAGGATTATTTGGTCACTTAAAAGAATCCGTGATTTTTTTATTAGTGATTTTATCACTCCCTCCACTGAGAGAGAGAGGGGAGAGAGAGAGAGAGAGAGAGAGAGAGAGAGAGAGAGAGAGAGAGAGACTCGAGATTGTTTCATGTATTATTGAAACCACCACCCCTAAAAAAAAATAATTACACTGGGGCCAACCCCCTGGTGTTTGACTCAAAGTACTTAATAAATGCTTGTTGATGGCCTGCCTAATTGACTGGGGGGAATTTGTGCCGCAGAGCTTAAGGGTCACCTTCATGCCACATTGAGAAACCAAGCCACAACATTAAAGGCAACAACAGGGTTACAAAACAGAAAATCTTAGCATTTAATACAGAAAGCATTTCTAGATGGCGGCAGAATGAGATACAGATCTTTTGGACATGACTTGACTATACTTATTTGGTACAAGAGTTTTTCTTACACCCCCCCCCCCGGTAGAGTAGTAGGAGTGAGAGAAAATCAGCTTTTGTTTATTGAAAAACTTTAAAAAAAATTCCCAGAATGTATCATTTTTGTCCATGTGAAAGTGTTACTTTGATACTGTGGCGTTCCTGACTGTCCTCACTGACCCTGCAACTGAAAGTGATACACAATCGAAAAGTTCAGCCACAAAAATGTACGTTTTACCGACTAACGTTGTTATGACTGTGATCCACAAAGAAGTGATTTGTCTATGGTCACATAGCTAGGAAGTGTCTGAGGCTAGATTTGAATTCGGGTCTTCTTGACTCCAGACCCATCATTCTATCCACAGTGCCACACCTTGCTGCCTCAAAAGCTTCTCAGACAGGTGTGATAAAATTAACTCCTAAGGGAACCCATGGCACTGAAAATAGTAACATCAGGGAAAGCACCCATAGATAGGGAGTTAAGATTGGGGAGGAAGAGATGATAGTGGGGACAGTCTTCCAGAGAAGATGGAAGGTGATAGGCTTAAGAGCATATGTAGAAGAATTGTCCTTTACAAGTGGAAGGGTCGATTCTTTCCCAAGAGACTGGATAAAAGAATAATGGAAGATGATGGTCAAGGGAGAATTGGAAAGGAAGGAAAAAGCATTTATATTGGTACCTACTATATACTAGCAACTATGCTAAGTGCTTTTGCAAATATTATCTCATTTGATCCTTGTGACAACTCTGGGATGTATGTGCTATTATGACCCCCCATTTTATAGTTGAGGAAACTGAGGCAAATAGAGGTTAAGTGACTTGCCCAAGGTCACATAGTAATTGTACTCAGGTTTTCTTGACCCTAGACCCATTGCTGTATGCACTGTGCCACCTAATACTTATAGTCAAAGGATCATGGATCTAGAACTGGAAAGGACCTCAGAGACCACCTGGTCCAACCACGTTGTTTTATAGATGAAGAAACTGAGGTCCACAGAAGTGAACTGACTTGCCAAAAGTCACACAGCTAGTGATAGGGCTGGCAAGAAAGCCCACATGGAAACATGTGACTTCTGTTGGGATCCATATGATTCCAAATCTATAATCAGATCAGCCAACCCTTGATAGCATCTCCATTTCCCTTTCAGTGAAGTTGATAACAAAGGTATCCTTATGACACCTTGGAGTGCCTAGAAGTCTTATTTCTAGGGTTAAAAAAACCAAACACTCTCCTACAATGATGAAAGAGGAACTCTAGGACTTTCTGTACTAAATTATTTGCATGGAGGTTTTGAAACTATTTTTCTTTCAAAGAAAGAGGAAAAGAACTTACAGATATAGAAATATTTATAACAGTCCCTTTCTTAGTGGCAAAACACTGGAAACTAAGACAGTGCCAACCTGTTGGGGAATAGCTAAAAAATTATGGTATATGGATAGAATGGAATATTATTATGCCATCAGAAATAATGAAATCGCAATTTCAGAGGAAACACGAATTCTATGAACAGAGTAAAGTGAGGACTAGGAGAACAATTTATGCGATAACAATATTATGAAGAAAAACAACTTTGAAAGATTTTAGAATACAAAATCAGTGTAATAATAAACCATGAGTCCAGAAGTCTGAAGATTAAATAAATACACCCTCACTTCCTACCAGAGAAGTGGTAGACTTGAAATGCAAAATCATGCATCTTCAAGAACGGCCAATGTGGGGATTTGTTTTGCTAGACTATGAATGTTTATGATGAAGGCTTTTTTTTTCATTGTTTTTGTTTTGTTGTTGTTATTTAATACCAAAGCAGGAAGAGGAACAGATTATAAAAAACTTGTAAAAATTATTTTGAAAAATTTTTAAACGAAAAATTTTTCAGAAGAGAAAAAGTAGAAAATATTTTTCTTCATGTTTCCTATTATTTTTCTTTAAAGATGATAGTGAATTTAAATATACTGCTTGCCTCAAATGCCCCCATCCTGGTCCCCTGTATGAGTGGCATAATCATTCACTTACTCTGGATCAACCGCTTTCATTTCCTTTATTTTTAATAGGTAATATTGATATAATTCCTCTTTCTTTCTGATGTCCTTTTCCTTCTCTTTTTCCTCTAGAGGCATTTAGTGCATTACTTCCTCTGTTAGAAGCAAAATGCTCTTTCCTTCCTTATCAGTCAGTCACAGGTCCCATGGCAACTTTGAAAACTATGCCAAACATAATACTGGTTAATCCATCAGAACACTGGAGTATCTTGTTGATTGTGATTAGTGAAAAAGTAATGATTTGTTCAAAAAGCTTATAAGTCTCATGAATTGAGGACGAAGTTACCATCATTTCTGGTGACCATGAAAAGCTTAAAAAAAAACCCTGAGTCTTGGAATTTTGGCATAATAATAATGCTTTGCCATCTGTTTCAGAAACAGGGTCCTCTATATACAGGATCTATAATGTTTAAAGGGCAGTTTAGAGATAGGAGTGATGGTACATACAGGTAATACCTGCTACTGGATAGCTTGAGTTCTGGAGCTCTGAACTAGGGCTAACGCTGATTTCATGAATACACTAAGTCTGGCACCATTGTGGTAAACCCTGGAAGGGCTGACTAAGGAGGAGTGAAGTAGTCTGGGTCAGAGATGGAGGATCTTAAACCTCTTGTGCCAATCAGCGGTTATCAGTGGGCCTTTGAGGGGGCTGCTGCATTTGTAGACAAGGAGAGATCAAGAAAAAGAAAGCTTTGAGGCTCTGCTGCATTTACAGACTAGGAGAAATCCAGAAAAAGAAAGGAAGGAAGGAGGAAAGAAAGAAAAGAAAAAAGAAAGAAGGAAGAAAAAGAAAGAAATTTCAAAAGTATAATAGTACTAATTTTCCATTTATCTTCATTCTGTATCTGGGAATCAGCTACTCATTTTTATCAATAAATTCTCTATCTGTAGGTCAGAGTATTTATTCACTGACTTTCTTAAGCAATACTTTCTTGTACAAAAATCTTGAAAACCTTATTCTAAGAACCTGGAAAAAGTCCCCTCTCACTCAAATCTCTAGTCATTTTAATAGTCCAAGGGATGAAGGAATAATAAAAACAATATAGCAGCAATCAACTCTACAGAACCAGTTACTCTCTCACCATGTTTTATTCTTTTAGATTTCCCTGAGAAGAAAGATATTGTAGTTTACATAATGTAATCTGATCACACTGCTGTTGGGGGCGAAATTAAATATCAGCCAACTTCTACCACTCAGTTTTATAGGGCATAAACTCTGAAGCCTAATTATTACCTCTTAAATGACAAGTGAGTTAACTATTTCTGGGCAGCCTGGTATTTTTCTGCACTGACTGTCCACTTGCACTCTCTGGACTGGAGCTCTAGAGAGCATACCCTTTAAGGGCTAGGCCATTCAGGTTTGGAACCCATCCTGGGGCCATGATGGGTAAGAGCCCACTTGCTATCCCCAGACCTGACCATTCTTCATCCTAGCAATTTTCTTGACATCTGACCTGCTGCTACTTCCCTCCCATCCCCACCCAACCACCTTTTGCTCTGCAAACTATTTAAATCAATACTATCATAGCTTCTGGAGAGGGCCTATTAATTGACTCTCCTATGGCTCTACTCATCATCCTAATGACTTCCTAGAATAAAGTACACTTCTTTGATTAAGGTTATCTTTTGTCTCTCTATTAGAAGTAAGCTCTATGAGGGCAGGAACTGTTTTTCTTCTCTGTTTGTATTTCCAGGACTTAGCACTGTGCTGATGCATAGTAAGTACTTAATAAATGCCATTTCATTCATTCATTCCTAATGAAAAGTACCAGAGAAATGTAGATTAGGCAAATATTGTCCTAATTTTTCACAAAAAAAAAGAAATTGGATTTCTGCAAGCTACAAAGTGGTGAATTTAATGTGGATTTCTGGCAAAATTGTAAAATAGATAATGAAGAATGTGTGGACAGTTAAATACACTCAGGATGGACTTAGTAAGAACAAGTCATGTCAGATTAACTTCATTACCTTTTTTGGCAAGATCACAATACTGCTATATTGAGGGAATGTGGTAGGCATAGTACAATTGAATTTAGCAAAGCATTTGACCAACTTCATGGGTTTTTTTGTGGGCAAGATGGCCACATGTGGACTGTATGCTAGTGAGCTAGATTTGAAACTAGTTGAATGTTCCCAACACATTGTTCTGGACACAGAAATAACTTATTAAATATTTCTTGAATTGAGTTTAATTGAATTGGACTAGTGAATGAATTTTGGCTATTTAGCCTGGAAAAGAACACTTGGGAAAAAACATGATAGCAATCTTCAAATATTTGAAGAATTGATATGTGGGTTAAGAAGGGGAAGCAAGGACACATGGGGGAAAAATAGAGAAAGAAGACTTAAATCAACTTAAGGAAGAACTTCACAGCAATTAATCCCCAATTGATCCCCAAATATATTGAGGTACTTTGAGAGGTAGCAAGTTCCCTATCACTAAAAGTATTCAAACTTTTTAGAGCAACAATCAAAATCAGCAACAAATTAAGGGAATAAAAATGAGAAGCTAGGGAATGTAATTGAAATGGTTCCAACTAGACCTAGTCAAATATACTACATACATAGGAAAACAGACTTTGACATAGACTATCATGATTTCCCATGGATGTTTAGCCAATAAAAAACAATTGTCACAAAGAAGAATCCCAAAAGACCTAAAAACTGCCTGTCAGCAAGCACTTGAAGAAAGATGGAAGGAAAGGAAAACACCAACTTAATCTATAAATGTTGGGCAGAAGGAAAGGACATGTTTAAGACAGAAAAAAGCCTGCCACGAATGAGTTTTATGGGTCTCAGACCAACAAAACTAGAGGGAAAGTCACTCACCGTTTCAGAGGTTAAGAAATCCTTTGTGAGAGGATACTCGAGCTGAGTTTTGCAGAAAGCTAAGAGGCAGAGATGGGGGGAAGGCATTGAAGGTGTGGGGAATCATTCCTGTCAGGGTACAGAAACAGGAGAAGAAACGTCGTGCAGAGGAAGTTCCAAGTAGACTATCTCTGAAGAAAAGTACTATAAAATAAGATCAGAGAGGGTGAAACTGAAAATTGCAGGGTTTTGCTGTTGTTTGTCCTTTGTTCTCCAAGAGGACCATGACGTCAGGGAAGTGATGTCATGACATGCAAATGAAGTGGATTTAAGTGAAGGAGGGTTTTACAAAGTCAAGAGCCTCACTTTCTATTCCAGAGTCATCTGGGTCCAGTGGTGAGATGTAGATCAGGATGACTTGGAGATGACCCTGGATGCTGAGGGAGACCTTGGCCTTTTTAAGCTAAGATCTTTAACAGGCCTCAGTTTGACTGAGGTAACACCCATTCAGTGATTAAGGCTAGGTATGAAATGAGACAGAGAATGGCCGTTTTTACTAGTCAAAAAAAAAATCAGTCGAGAGGGGAAGGAGAGATTCTAAAATCATGAGCTGATATAGGAATGAGCCTGACAGGCAGGATTACTAGACGTCTTCAGTAGTGTTAGTGAAGACACGGGATAATCCACATCTTTCCAGGGCATTAAAAGCCATTTAAGACAGGTGGCATAATGAAAAGAATGCCTAATTTGGAATCAGGAAGACCTGAATTCAAAATCCTTACTAGATCTGTGGTCCCCGACAGGTCATTTAACCTCTTTATATCTCAGTTTCCTCATCTGTAAAATGAAGATAATAATAACACCTACCTCAAAGAATAGTTGGGAGGGTCATAAGAAATTAACGTATATAAAATTCTTTTCTGAAGCACTATGTAAATGCTAATTATTAACATCATCATCATTATTATTAGACTTCACACATTCTCCTAGGGATGCCTACATTCTCTTCTAGAACTTAAAAAAAGAAAAATACTGCTTCCCACATTCCCTTAGCAGTGTTAACCTTATAAAACTCGAGATTTTATATAATTTGTTAATAGCTCATCGCAGCAGGTGTCACCCAATAAATCACACTGAAATTTCCCCTTAAAAACAGGGGTGTTTACTTAGCATAAAGGGTTGGAATATGCATAGATTATTTTGGGAAAATTTTAGTTCAAAACCAAATAAATCAATCTGTGGGATTGAGGGATGGGGTGGGGTGGCATGGAACATGAGCTAATTTGATTTTAGTGAAATCTTAATCCATTCACTAATTTAATCCTATTCATTTCAAAAGGAACATGCAATAGAAAATGGAGATTTAAAAAAGTGTTATGCTTTTTCACAGTTATGTGAAATACCTTGCAAAAGATCTTGGTTGCAGAAAGCTATAGAAATAAATAATTGTATAAGATAGAAAGTCAGTGCTGAGAAGGTTCCTAACCTTTTAGAAAACAGGGATTGTTTTCATTCTTTGTACTGGTAATCCCAAGACCAAAAACAGTGTTTAGCATGTAGTAGTAGTAGTAGTAGTAGTAGTAGTAGTAGTAGTAGTAGTAGT
>NW_027185890.1:9737963-9740379 GCF_028583685.1 Petaurus breviceps papuanus
GTAGTAGTAGTAGTAGTAGTAGTAGTAGTAGTAGTAGTAGTAGTAGTAGTAGTAGTTGTAGTAGTAGTTACTCAATAATTGCTTGTTGATTGATGCCTAGAGATCCAGAGACAGAACCAGCCAATCAATAAATATTTATTTTTTTTCTCTATAGACATTTTCCCCCTCAATAGTAGAGGAAAATAGTATTATTTAATAGTATTTTAATACTTAATAGTATTAAATAGTATTTTTCTACAGGGAAAGATAGTTTTCAATGTTCATTTTTGTGAAGTTTTGAGTTCCAAATTTTTCTCCTCTCCTCCTCTCCCTCTTCCCCATGACAACAAGCAATTTGATATAGGTTATACATGTACAATCATGTTAAACATACTTTCACATTAGTCATGTTGTGAAAGAAGAATCAGAAAAAAAGGGGAAAACCACAAGAAAGGAAAAAAAAAGTGAAAATAGTATGCTTCAGTCTGCATTCAGACTCCATGGTTCTTTCTCTGGTTGTGGCTAGCATTTTCCATTATGAGTTTTTTGGAATTGTCTTGTATCATTGTGTTGTTGAGAAGTGTCTATCAATAACTATTTCTTAAGCACCTACTGTGTGTCAAGCACTGTAGATTGGGGATACCCCCAAAATAATAACAAAGATAAAAAGACAAAAGACAGTCCTTGTTCTCAAGGAGCTCACAACCTAATGGGGGAGACAACATGCAAATGATTATGTATAAATCAGCTATATGCAGGATAAATTGTAAATAATCTATAGAGGCAAGGCACTAGAAGTAAGAGAGATTGAGAATGGCTTCCTGTAGAAGGTGAGATTTTAATTGGGTGTTGAAGGAAGCCATTCATTAAAGGTAGAGATGCAGAGGGAGAATATTCTAGGCATATGGTACAGCCAATGAAAATTCTCCAAATCAGGAGAGAGGGTATCTTACTCCAGGAATAGCAAGGACACAGTGTTACTGAATTGCAGAGTGTGTTGTGGGATTAAGGTATAAGAAGACTGGAAAGGTGGGAGAGAGAAGGGAGGGACAAATGATGACAGAGCCATCCAAAGACAATTGCCCCACTCTTAATCTCCAGCTTTGTACCTATCACTCTTCCTCCTATCTTCTGGACTAAAGCACTTTGGGCTCAGAAATAAGAAACCACACCTTCTATTATCTTGTGCTATGACTGTAAGGAAAGCAAAGGGAAGAAGAAATATTCTTCTTGCCTCTTTTTGCTGCAACTCTTCTCACCATGGTTCATATTTCCTGGGAGGCCATCTTACTCCTTTCCTTCATTTCTGGCATTTCCTTATGGCTAGGGGTGCATTTGCACTTCTCCCACATTTTATTCTTCCCTTATCAAAGTCTATGCCCATCAGGAATTTAGGGGTGCACTGCCCCTGTGGAATAAGGTCCAGTGGAAACTGAGAAATCCTGCTCAACTTTAATGGAAAGCAGTTTTTCTCTAGTCTAGTCAACAAATAAAAAAAAATTAAAGTATTAAAAACTTTACTATGTGTCAGGCCCTTGCTAAATCACATGACTCCGAGGCCCTTTTTCTAATGCCTTTACTCTGATTTGGTCACCTCACCGAGCAGCTGGGATGCACAGACCACAATGAAGAGACTGGCAAGGTCGGGTTGTTAGTTACTACTGGTGTACTCTTGTTGCTTTTCAGTTCATCAGTCATGTCTGACTCTTCGTGACCACGTTTGGTGTTTTCTTGGCAGAGAGACCACAGTGGTTTGCCATTTTCTTCTCCAACTCATTTAACAGATGAGGAAACTGAGCCCAAAGGGGTTAAGGGACTTGCTCAGGGTCACACAGCTAGCGTCTGAGGTTAAATTTGAATTCAGGTCTTCCTGACTTTAGACCCAGTGTTCTTTCTATACACCTAGCTGCCCCCATATACTCCTACTTCAGTTGAAGTCTCTAAGTAGAAATAAAATACTAGTTTTCCTTTGGGGTAGAAGCAAAAGAAATTAATTGGCAAATTTGTAAAATAACTTTAAAAGTAAGTAATAATATCTTACAAAAGATTTACAAAGCATATTTATTCAGCAATCTTGTATGGTGTTGATGGGGTACTTGGGTGCCTGTGCTTGAGCCATAGTTTGTAAAATCACATCAGTTTGCGAAATCACATTTTTCCCTAGCCTCAAATCTCCCCAGCCTCAGAGCATTAACTCAGCCCCTTCCTCCTGCCAGCACTCTGCTTAGCAACATTCATTAACTGTTTATCTTCCCTTAGTATGCTAACCAGCTGCACCTATGAATCCTTCACTAGACTATCTATAAGTAACTCCCTAGTCAATTATACACATCCTGAATCCCTGTTAGCCTTGGTTCCCAACGTTCATCTTGTCAAACATGACATTGATGGGTGGCAGACCAGGTATGTCTCAGTCAGCCCTGATGGATAGGTGACT
>NW_027185890.1:9740479-9764205 GCF_028583685.1 Petaurus breviceps papuanus
TCTTATAAAAACTTTAACTCTACCCCTTTAAGATTGTAGGTCCCTAAGACCTCCTGCCCGCTGTATAACATAACAATGAACTTAAACCACCCTGACTTAAAGATGCTTCAGTCCTGTGAGTTCATTCCAAACTGCCCACCCAGGGACTCTGGCAATTGGGGTTCCATGTCAGTGTCATACAATTATTATTATCCTCATTTTTGCAAATAATGAACCTGCTTAGCATGGTAAAGGGTCTTGCTCAAGGTTAAGGGCTAGGACCAGTTTTCAAATAGGAGTTTCCTGACTTTTAGCTGCTTTTTCTACTATATTATCTCTAAGACTGCTTAGTTAAATAGATATTGAGTACCTTCTTTTTCCTTAAATAAATTAAAATTTGGAAATTTAATCAGAGTGTTTGATAAATGTCACTGAAAAGTATCAATGATTGAGACCTTGTTTATGACATAATACCTAGGATCAGAGAATTCGTGTGGATCCCTAAGTATTTTAAATATGTATATACATAAATCATGAATATGTAAATGTGTATATATATATATATATACATATGTTATATATATTTTAAGAAAAAATATGTTGATACGTGCTTGGATAGAATTTCATGTTACCTTATGGATAGTGATAATAATTGTACAATTGTTAGGTATTTTATTATAATATCTCCTATTAGCAATACTCTTAATAGTATATTTAAAACTCTATCAGTTTTTCACTTTAAGACAACAGTATAAAAATTAGACTGATATTTTGACATTTCAAAATAACAGGCCTAGTTTTAGTTTTATTTAATTTTTTAAAAAATTCCATCTTAAAAAATAAGTGGAATGTTCAGGAAAAAAAATACTGTTGATTTCAGTTGCTGATTTCCAAGGCAGCATTAGACTTTTTATTTTAACTAAAGAAAGCAGAAGGTTAGAGCTGGATGAGACCATAATTATTTCACTTGACAGACACTGAGATGGAGAATAAAGAGGTTAATTGTCCAATGTCGCTTAGTGGCAAGCTGAGACCAGCCCCAGGTCTCCTGAGTGATTGCCAGCCCTTCCCTAACCTTTGTTGCTCTCTTGAAGATTTGTGTGCAGGATCTGGTTAGCTGCTGAGGCTTCTTCAAGATGCTTTGTCAGAAATACTCTGCTGTGTCTCTGGGGAGGAGAAGCCCTACATTTTCATGTCTCTTTTGGTCCCATTCAAAGTTCACAAGGGATTCATTGTTCCTCTTGCAATGATTAAGAGAATTTCCTGTCCTTTTTTTTTCTTTCCCGTGTTCAGAACAAAAAAAAGATAAATGGTCATAGATTCTGTCTGAAGAGACTCACCTTAGAGGATTCTCTTTCCCAGGTAATAGCACTTACTCCCACCTCTTCTCCTTTAAAGAAAATGAAAAAAGATATGGCTCTATATAGCACCTGATGTCAGGAAAGATTTCTGGTATATGAACTATTGCTGGATTTAGAGTGCACAGAGACAATTAGGTGCCTCTACAACTTACCAATTGTACAGTTATGGGAAAATCTTTTACCCTCTCTCAGTATTAGTCTCTCAATCTGTAAACTGGAGATAATATTGCCTCCAGGACTAACTTTATGGAGTGAGGGTCATAAGATGGTAGCCAGTCAAGAAGTTATTCAGTTGGGGGTGGCTAGGTGGCTCGGTGAATAGAGCACCGACCCTGGAGTCAAGAGGATCTGAGTTCAAATCTAGCCTCAGACACTTAACACTTACTAGCCATGGGACCTTGGGCAAGTTGCTTAACCCCAATTGCCCTCCAAAAAGCAAAAAAACAAAACAAAACCCAAGAAGAAGTTATTCAGTCATAGTTATTTCAATTGTGCCTGATTCTTCATGATCCCATTTTGGGTTTTTCTTGGCAAAGATACTAGAGTGATTTTCCATTTTCAATGACCTGAGTTTAATTGTCTTAGACACTGACTAGCTATGTGACCCTGGACAAGTCACTCAACCTCTGTAAAATGGGGATAACAATAGCACTATGGGATAATAATTCTAAAGTACTTAGCATAGTACCTGGCCCTTGGTAAATGTTATGTAAATGTTAGCTATTATTATTATTGTTGTAAAAAGTAATGTTTTTAAAGTGCTTTGACAGCCTTAAAGTGCAATATAAATGTGGGTGGGGTGAAGATATAGGTCCCTAAAGTTGCTTAGATCCCTAGGTCACAGAAATAACCATCTGGGGATGGCATAGATGAAATGCACACCAATGTACATATCTAATAAAGGAGTTCTTAAATCTGGGGTCTGTGAACTTTTAAAAAATTTATAATCATATTTCAATATAAAAAGTTTCCTATGCAATCCTATGTCATTATGAGTTTAAAAACATTCTTCTAAGAATGGGTCCATAGGCTTCACCAGACTCCCAAGGGGTGAAGTGAAAAAGCCCTGATCTACTTCAGACTAGGATATTCTACTATGAGCATTTCCCAGATTAAAGTGGAACACAACTGGCCCTCACATGTAGCATGGGGTTGTTGTGACTACAAGAGAGGCAGAATAGATATCTGCCCTTTTCTCCCCCAACTCTTCTCCCAGGGAGACTTTAATTCTCAGCAGAAGGAGAAGCAGGAAGTTTTGAGTACCAGACTAGAATTATATCTATCTATTCCCCTAAATATTGTTAGGCTGGGGGATATGATTATCATCACTTTTGGCCTCTATTCATTAATCTGAAAGGAAGATCTAGTCTTTATATCCAAAGCTTGACCTTTTCCCCACCAAATACCATTTCAAAAATGAACACACATAGTAAGTAGCAAAGAAACTCATTTGTCCAAGTCAATAGCAAAACAGAAATCAAAGAGGGTACACATAGAAGACTATTTACCAGATATTACAGAGAGAAGGAGCTTTCCTGTTAGAAATGAGATATTTCAGTGCAACCAAGAGAGTATCCCAGATCTCATCTAAGGGGAAACACCTGAAGCCTCTAGTATAGCAAGCTGGGTATAGGGACATGATGGAGGCTGACAGTTCCTCTCACGTCAGCTTCTTCCCAGATTCTTATTCTCCCTTCAGCAACCTGAAGTGGAGTTGACATCATCCATCTTCTTTCTCTAATCTGGAAGCCAAGAAGCACTTGAAGTAACTGCACAGATACCCTCTGCCAATAGTCAGGAGTGGGTCCATCAAGCTTCATGCTAATGTTAATGTGAGCATCAGACCATGGAATTATCTTTTTAGTTCACTATTTTTATTTGTCAAGTAACAATTTTAAAAATGTAATCTGTTCTTCCCATTATACATCTCTTCCATATTAAGTAAATTTAAAAAAAAATCAGGTCCCTTAGTACTATCTATATATCCTGGCAAAACACATTCCCCCATTAGTAATGTCCAAGAAATGTCTTTTTCTGCATTTAGGGTTATTTTCGTTTTATCACCTCTCTATCAGAAATTGAGTGGAATATTTCATTTTCATTTTTTTGACTTATGATTTATCATTGTGTTGAGTTCACAATTCTTTCAGAACGATTTTTCTCTATAATTTTGTCATTGTACAGATTGTTTTCCTGGTTTTGCTCATTTTGTTCTGCATCTGTTCATTGAACAGTCCCCCAGACCCCAATTTCTCTTTTGTGTTTCCTGATTGCTTGGTGAAAGGATAGTGGAGGGATGGGAAGGGGATAGCATTCTCAAGGGTTGCTTTTCAGGGAAAAGCTTAAAACAGGCTTCTCAGGATAAATAGGTACATTTAGGCATAATTGAGATAGTACATGAAGCTCAACAAGAGCTATGTTACAAACAGAGACCCTGTATGGTCCTGTAGGAATCTGAGCCAAAGATTAGGCACCAAAGTGCTTCCTGTTTTCCCAAGGAGTGATGGGAAATTCCAAGGGGGTTGGAACTCAGGGAAAGAAATGCTGATGTTTCTTCACTTAAGCTTAAAATTGTATAGTAAAGAAACTTATGGTTCTATAAAAAAAAATGCTTTTTGTAAAAAATTATCAAATATACCATAACCAATACCAAACTTTGTCCCAAAGGACCCATTGAAATGAAATAATTTCTGTAATATTCACTCTACAACTGTGTTGCAAATATGACTTTGTTCATTAAGACTCTGCTAATGAAAAATTTGTGGAAATTTGAGCAGAGGCTGGGTTGGCATCTCCATTTTCGGGATCTGTTAAAAAATATTTCTTTTTCTGTGGTATCTGACTCCATTTAGGGTTTTCTTGGCAAAGATACTGGAGTGGCTTGCCATTTTCTTTTCCAGCTCATTTTACAGATGAGAAAACTGAGAATAACAGAGTGAAGTGACTTGCCCAGGGTCACACAGGTAGTAAGAGGCTGAAGTCAGATTTGAATTCACCAAGATGAGTCTTCCTGACACTAGGCTCAGCACTCTATCCACTATACCACCTAGCAGCCCATGAAAAGAACTCGGGCTAACTGAACTGAAGGTATCAGATCAGTATATGGTATAGCACATTAGTTAGAGGACTTGGATTTAAATCTCAGCTCTTCTGCTTTGCATTGCATTACCTTCCACAAGTCACTTTAGACCCAAGTTTCTTCCTCTGTAAAATGAGAGTGTTAGACTAGACACTTCTATGGCTGCTTCTAGCTTTAAATTCGATAGTTCTGAGCCTAGGCAGGAGGATGGTGCTGTTTGTAAGTACCCCTCAAGCACTTCACAAGAATGTATTTCTTGATAAATTATGCATATGCTAACTACAAATCCATTTATTTAAGGAGATTCCTTAAGTACCTTTGTTAGCCTCTTTCTCTTTACTTAATGACCAGAAAAATTTTTAAATTGCATTTTTTTCAATGTTTTCCTGCATGTTTGAACTGTCTCTCTAGATCAGCTGTCTTCTCCCCACCCAACATGGAACAAATTAGTGAGTTTTAAAGACGCTGTACATGGTTGCTACCGGGAAGCAAGAGAAAATGAATGTGGGGAATATTTTTCTCAATTATTTGATTGGCTAGGAGCTAGTCATACATTTCAGCAAATAGCAGTTCAAGGAAACATTTTTAACATTACATGTAGCTTAAGTATGGTTGTTTAATTATAGTATATGATATTGAAATATGAAACCTTTTCATACCTATCATTATATGACTTTGGTAATTATATTAAGTCAATTATCTCTATGTATTTATCTATCATCTCTTAATAGTTATAGTTTTCAAAATCTCTATATTGGGCAAATCATTTAACTTCTCTGGGTATCTATAAAATCCTTATAGTGAGGAGATTAGACTCTACCAAGGGTAGGCTAACTATGGCCTGTGGGACGAATCTGGCTTGCTACCTGTTTTTTGTATGGACCTTTATCTAAGAATGATTCTTACATCCCTAAATGCAATAAAACTTTATTTAAAGAATGTAAAAACCATTTTTAGCTCACGGTGTCATACAAAAAAAATAGGCAGCAGGCCCTGGTCTTGATGGCCTCTGAGGAACAGTCAAGCTCTAAATCTGTGATCCCTTTTATCTGTCATATGACCCTGGATACTTTAAAGTCAAACACATTTCTGGAGAGTGTCCTCTATAAAGGGGACCTACTACCTCTACTTTGGGATCATTCTGTGTATTAGAAATTTTTCTTGTATCAAATCTACAATTTGCCTCTTTCTACCTTCTAAACAAAACAAATCTAATCCCTCTTTCTCACGACAGGCATTCAGATACTTCAAGACAAGTATCATGACTTCTCCCAGTGTTCTGTTTTTTAGTCTTAATTTCCCCAATCTCTTCAGTCAGTCTTCATATGGCATGATCTTAAGGCTCTTCATCATCCTGGTCATAGTCTTCTGGATGTGAAGTCTCTCCTAGAGACTTCCTTCCAAGTCAACAGCAAGTCACTAAACTCCAGCACAGACATTAGCCTCCTTGTTCTTTACTTTCCCTCAAGGCAATGAAAGATCATTCTCAGAAACTTCTGAATAAAGAAAAGGAAATAGACCCTAAGCAGCCAGGAATATGAAGTCTAGAAACTTTAGGCTTCCTGGACAGATGGGCTTCTCATGCAAGTAGTCATTTTCTGTTAGGGGGTGGAGTGGGGAATAAAGTTGGAAGGGAGAGGAACTCCCCTCCCTTACTGTACTCCATAGTGGAAGTCCAAGGAAGAGAGAGAAAATTTTACATCTTGTTTTAATAAATCACAGTGGATGGGGTATGTCTTCCAACAAGACTCTGCTCTACCCTTAACTCTGAGTCACCAATTTTGGAAGCAGCTCAAGTCGATGGGAACCGATTAAAGAAGCGCCTTTTTTACCTCAGAAAGGGGCTAGGACCCAATTACCACAAAGATCATGGTGCTTTAATCTCAGATTGATTAGGAGTATTCATCAAATTGATCAGGGGGTTCTCATCTTCCCACTTTCACAGATGAAAGTTTTTGCCTAATGCTTGGCAATTCCAACTTTGGATTTTCAACTGCTCACACAACAATAAGAAGAAATTTAAAAATAGCCTGGGTTTGGGTAACAATAGCAACTGTGTCTCATCACATGCTCTAAGTGAGACCTGAATGTAAGTTAACTTATCTTACACTTAGGGAATTTCTTGGCACTCATCCAAAATCATTTTGAGCTTGACTTTCCTGACTGCTTGTTATTCCCCTCAGAAATCTCTCCAACTCCAAGATTTTTTTTTTATTTAACCTGTAGTTTAAATCAATTTACAGGTCATATCAAAATTCTGTGGCATAGGAAATAAATCCCTTATAAGATGTTTATCATTTATTAGTCTGTAGCTATCTGTATTTTGCTCTATTTTGCTTAAAATAAATACTACCACAAATCTTTTTTTTCCTTAGCCAAGCATTTTCAGCCATTTGCTGAAGTATAGACCTGAAAATAAAAACATTGATTAACTCTGTATCTCTTTCATCATCTCTGAGTTCTACTGATTAGAAATGTTTCTCAGAGCTGCTCCTTCCTATTTTTCCAACCACCACTGTGGTTGTACATAGATTACTGAAACTAATAATCTCTATGACTCCAGTTTATTTTGGTATCCCTCCATGCAACACACAGTTGCTGAGATAATTGTCTCTAAAATACCAATTTTATCAATCAGTTAACATCTGCTCTTTGTCTAAGAGTGTACTTGACACTATACAAAATCCCAAACCCTCATTTTGTCTTCAAAGCTCTGCAGTTACCACCTTGCCCTGCCATTCACTTTAATACTATTTTCATTTCCTTTTAATCTCTTATGCTTTGATCAAAATAATCTGCTGGCTATCCCCTATACATGACATACCTTCTTAAGCTTTTGTCCATTTTCTTCCCCCTCTGGTCTCCCCAACAGTCTATCCCCAACATTCTTCCAAACCTAAATCAAAATTCATCTTCCCAGTATGTACTATATTAATTTGTACTTGCTGATATGTTGGATTATAAATAGATTTAAACATTTGTATTTCTTTAATGATGTGACAAATTTCTTTAGGGGAAGGGTCGTTTCTGCCATTTCTTTTGAAATACTGTTCCTCCTCACTCCTTTTCGCCCATTAGCTCATAGTATAGTACTCACTGCATTGGTCAATCAATTTTGTTGACTCATTGACAGCACTTGACTCTTGTATCAGATATATTTTTCTAAAATTCTAGTTTTCATTGATGAAATTATCTTTATTAAGATGAGTTTCCTAAAAAATATAACTTTTTGGCTGTTAATCATTCTCTCCTCTCCTTCCCCTTCTTCCTTTCCCTCTCCTCTCTTCCCTCTCTTCTCTTTCCTTCTTTCCTCTCCTTCCTCTCCCTCTTCCTTTCTCCTTTCTGTCTCTCTTGCTCTTTGCTTTCTCTCTTTTCCTTTGTCATTCCTTTTCTCTCTCTTTTTCCCCTTTTTCTCTCCCTTTCTCTCTTTACTCCTCCCCTCATTCTCTCTCCCTCCCTCTCTCTTTTTCTCCAATTTAGAATGCACTATTGCCAGCAGGACTGAGACAGAAGGATCAGACCACAAAACCACCTACAGGCCCATTTAAAAGAGATGACCTTCTGGATCACTTGGAAAAACAAGCTAAAGAATTTAAGGACCGAGAAGATCTGGTCCCCTACACAGGAGAAAAAAGAGGTATCATCAAATATTTCTCCAAGTGGGCCATGGCCCTGCTAATTGAGTTCACAAGATAATTCTAGGACCTATGTTTTGTCATCTCTTTTAAGTGTTTTGCTGTAAAAGATGCTGTAAAAGATGTTCTAGGAGTAGCTATGTGGCACAGTGAATAGAGCACCGGCCTTGGAGTCAGGAATACCTGAGTTCAAATCCAGTCTCAGACATTTAACTCTTACTAGCTGTGTGACCTTGGTTAAGTCACTTAACCCCAATTGCTCTGCCTTCCCCCATCCAAAAAGAAAAAAAAAAGATGTTTGGTCTTCCTGAGGTAGTATATATGATACAGTGAAAGAACTCTAGCCGTGGCATAAGAACCCAGTCATCTGAGTTCAAGCCCCGCCACCGACACATTAACTCTATGGCGGGTCTCACTTTCCTCACCTGTAAAACAAGGGGATTGGACTGGATGACCATTGAGAACCTTTCTAGTTCTAGATGTATGTTCCACCACTATGCAGGGTTGATGTAACCCTATATGTCACAACAAAGGAGCAGCATCAGTTTTGTTGTACGGGCTTTAATACTGTAAAAGAGAAATTTGTCCTATTTGGTTCCCTCACCAGACATTTATTGATGATATTGACAGGTGATGACTCATTTTACGTAGACACTCTCATTTGATCTTTACGGTAAACCTTTGAGGAAGTTATAACAGATATTGCTTCCTCCCTTTTGTAGTTGAGGAGGCCGTTGCTCACAAAGGTTGTGACTTGCCCAGGGTCACACTGCTAATTTGTGGTAGAATAAGGATCCAGACTCAAGTGGATCATTCTTTCTGCCATATTGCCTCTGCCTTGTTGAGCATATGACATTAAATATCATTCAACAAATGATACTACTGTATATCATCCCTGTATAGGTGAAAGGATCTCCTGTAAAGGGTTTCTAGTAGTGTTGCAGACTCCATTGATGTTCAGCCTTCACTAGAAAACTAATGTTGGCCTAACAGGAGCAGCAATCTTATCACCTTCTACTTATGTGTGTCTCTGGGGAAGAAAGAGGGTCCCAGGGAGCAGAGCTAGTAGTCCTGAACCAGTGAATTCATCCTCGTGGGGATCTCTGAGTGTGTAAACTCCTTCTACTAATGCAAATGGATCACTTATCTTTTACTTCTAGTCATAGAAGGGTGCCTGGAGCACTGGGAAGTTCTGTGACTTGCATTGGATGTGGCAGGAGTTAAATCTGGATCATCCTTACTTCAAGGATAGCTTTCTATCTACTAGGCCAAGCTATTTTCTATAAAGCAAATAATCAAAAAGTTTTTTTAACACAAGCATTTTAATATTAGTATTGAATAAATGATATTTGTGACAAATAAAATGGACAATTAAGTTGGGAATATTTGTACCTTGCGAGTTATCCATCTTTTTGGTGCTCTCTTATTCCCATGGCCCTTTCCTTGGGCACCACATATTCCAGGCATGCTTTCTTTCCCTAATCACCTCAAAAAGTCCCTCATAGTATTGATTTATCTGCTGAGTTCTCATAGTTACTGGAGTACCCCAGTACTCCTCTGACCCTGTTTTTTGCCTTTTGTTATTTAATCTTATACTGATCAAGTAACTTGGGTCATGAGAACAGAAAGAGCAGCAGTCAATGACTTCCTGACAGTGTTCCCTAATATTTCAAGCTCACAACAACCTGGTATTTGTCAGAATGTTGTTTGTCACAGAGAGGGGGAAGGTACTGTGAGATTGTAGATCTAGAAAGGATCTCAGAGGCCAGCTAGTCCACCCTCCTCACTTTGGAGAAGATGAAAACGAGGGCCAAGCAAGAAAAATGACTTACCCAAGGTCACACAGACAGTAAGTCTCAGAGGCAGCATTTGAATTCAGGTCCCTGATTCCAAAGTCAGTTCTTTTTCCATTGTACCCATATCACTGGGAAGTGGTAGAAATGTAAAGAAGAAAAACTAACCTGCAACACATTTCTAAATGGAAGAATAGAAACTCCTTTTTTGGACCCTCAGAATGGGGGAAAAAGAGGGTGTCAGAGAATTCAGCAGCCTCCAAGCCAGGCACCATGACCCCTTCCTCCTCCCATGTTTCTAGTTTGTCAAACACAGTTTGTTTGCCTCTCCACAGTCTCATTGCCTCGTGAGAAGAAATCGATCAGAGGGTGCTTAGAGGGGAGATAGAAAAGTGATCAGAGGAAAGGGTATGACTCAGACTCGTCCCAGAGATTAAATACCAAAGCTCTGACTGCTCCGATTTGACCTGGGCATCTCCGATACTCAGATACTGCTCTGACAGCAAGGAAATTCCCAGTATGGATTGTTTGCTGTTGGGGTTTATTCATGCTATCATAGGCAGCAGAAAATTGACTGCCCATATTGTTGGTATTTCACGGCAGTCTTCTGATGCTACTATGATTCTAAGCAAGAAGAATAGATCACATGTCTATTTGGACCCAGACATGGTACAGTGGATAGTATGCGGGGCTTGGAATCAAGGAGACTCAGATCAATCAGAATCTCACTTCAGACACTTGAGAGCTGGGGTGCCCTAGGTAATTCGCTTAAAATCTTTTAGCCTTGAGACCTTCTTTTAGAGGGAATAATTCCTTCTAGAGGGGTAATACCTGTAGTGCTTGCCCCATGAGAATCACTGTGTTTTGCAAACTTTAAAGTACATATAAATAGCAGTGATGGTGGCGATGATGACGCTGATAATGATGATGATGTGTCAGGTCTCCAACTCCTCCCCTCCCCCACTATGAGGCACAGATACATAAAACATAGCCAGTGCAATAATAGTAGTAATACCAACAATTATCATAATAATGACAATGGATGGTACTGGCCTACCAGGAGCCCTCTTCAGAAGAGGGGTTTCCTGGTAGAGAATAGATAGAAAGGAAAAAGAATTAGTGGAAAAAGCTCTGGATATGGAAGTGGGGGGGGGAGTTCCAATCCAACCTTTGATATTTACCACATGGATAACCTTGGGCAAGTTACTAAGTTACTTAACCTCAGTTTCCTTATCTGTAAAACAAAGGCATTAGAGTAGATGCCCTCCAAGGTACCTTCCTGTTTTAAATCGATGACTTCATGAATTTCCAGACTGCTCCTCTCCCTCTGCCTTTCCAGGTTAGGCCCTACCCAAATGCTTGTCTCGCTGCCAAACAATCACTTTACTTTGCAACCCAGCAGAATTATGGGGCCAGCCTCAAGATCAAAGGATCTAATATCAGCAATGTCAATTGCTCCCTGTGGCTTAAATATGAGAGCTGATTACAGACCCATTAAGGAGAAATACTGGAGAGTTTCCTGGCACACGTTCCCAGCTCCTTTCTGCTCTCCCATTTCTGTCATACCGAGTCTCCATTATACTAATGTGTTACACTAAAGTGCTACATAGCACGTCCGTCTATGTGTAGAGTAAATAAAACTAGAATTTGTTTTGGATTTGTTCTGTAATTCATAAGAAATTTAAAAAACAACAACAACCAAAAAACCAGTGTTTTTTAAGATAACAAACTGCTGAAAGAGTGTGGACTGTTTTGCAGCATTCAGTTATACCACAAGGGAGAGCTGGTTTTTGTCAGTCTGACAGTGCCTTAGGAGAGATTTTCTTCTCAAATTACTTAAAGGAAGCAAAGACCCATTACTTCCAACAATTAGGAAATAATTTGTCTCTCTAACTCAGGGCAATTAGCTCAATTTCAGCAACTCAGAGAACGTCTTTTGTGTGACAGTGTGCTTATATTCAGAAAGGTAAAGGAACATTTGAGACACGCTGTCTAACAGCCTTTGCTTCGTCATTCTGTCTCAAGAGATGCTGATAGTGAAGGGCAGCCTCAGCTCTAGCTGCTGGTTTTGGAGGAGACTAGCCTTCCTACAATGAAGGATTAGTGTTGGGATTTAGGGAAGAAATAAGGTTGGAAAGCTGTAAGGCTTTAAAATCTCAATTAAGGAAGTTAATTGTCCTCTATCCAGAGGACAATAGAGAACAAGTCATATTAAAATCATCTTAATTTTATATAGAATTTTATAGTTCTAAATTGCTTCTTATTTGCTTCCCATAATAACTCTGTAAATTAAGAAGTGCAAATATAAAATCCCTAACCTACAGATAACCACAGATCACATAATTGTATATGTATCAAGTGTGGTTCCTTGTCCTTCTACACCAGCTAGATGTGTCTGACTAGATCTGACATTACCAGTCCTTAAGTGTTCTTGTGCACAGATACCTACCTCACCAGGATCACTGAACCTATTTAAGAGATGGAGGCGGGAGGAGTGGAGAAGAACAGAGAATTAAGGATCTGTAATCATCACTGAGAACTTCATGATTAGTGCTGCTTACAGCTAAATCTAGTCCCCTACATCAAGTGGGACATGCATCGATCTCTGTCAAAGTCAAAGGACTTTGTTCAAACAAACTTCACATCACAGAAGACAGTGAATGAAAGATAGACATCCAGATATACTCGGGTCAATTTAAACTCCGAGTCATGCCATTAAGGTTATGTATCACCCCTAAAGTTTTTCAGTGCCCCTTGAATTCTTTCCTTTCCCCCCAGGAAGTGATGAACTATAAGCTACTTGCCTTTTGGGGCGTTTTATCTTAGAATCCTCAGAATTCACCTTGTTCAAATCCAGGTTAATGGTCTGTGTTAGTTTTAGAAAGAGAAAATGGAATTCCTGGGACTGCTAGGTAGACCCATTCAAAGTGAAGATAGTAGGTTCTTGAATTCCAAGCTCCTCAGGTCAGTCAGCCCATCTTATGAACATACTGAAGTACCCAAAGGAATTCCACTAATTCAATGATCCCTATAAACTTCTTCAATTGTTTACGTGACACAATGTGTTTGACTGTGTGTTGGAAAGGCTATTACAGTGGTCCAGCAGAGAGGTGATGAGACCTTTGAACTAGAAAGGAAACTGCTTAGAGAGGAGGCAGATGCAAGAGATGTTGGGGCAGTAGGAACAACAAGATTGGCAACTAATTGGATATTTGGGGTTAAGGAGAGTAAGGAGTTGAAAATGACGCTATGAACTTTGGTGACTGGAAAGATTGTGATGTTATCAGAAATAATAGGGAAGCTTAGAAATGGGCGAATTATCAGAAATGAAATCTGCTCTCATCCATGCTTACTCATTCTCTGTGACTCACTATGGCTCAACTAAAATGAAAAGCAGAGAGGCAGGGCTCTAAGTGGTTGCTTGCCTAGAACACAGAGAAACCAGGGGATCTCCAGGGTGAGGTGAGTATCTGGAGGAGGGAGGAAGAATTTTCCAGTGGCATCTTCATAGCTACTGCTCTGGGCATCTTTTAGGTGATGACTTCTCTGAAGAGATGATGTCAGACTCAGGAGAAATGTTGGGGGACAAGATAGATATGGTTGTGTTGGAGACAAGCAATATGATGACTATTCTGGAGAGGGTGGGGTGCTATCCATGTTGTCACCCTCAATTTGGCTGATCACGTTCTCCCAAGATAACTGAAGCAGAAATTGGCTTTGACAAACTCAAGCAGCAGGTTTTTTTCATCCCTATGCTAGACACCAAAACTTGTAATCGACATGATAGTGAAAGTTATTATCTCACAAAATATATTCTATCCTTGCTCAAACTTCTTAAGACTTTGCTTGGCTGCTACAGACTTGGGAGAAAGGGCTATTTTGTTTATAAACACTATATTTTAGACCCAGAGGTTCTTGAAGGTGGATGCATTCCACAGTGGTTCATGTGGTCAACAAAAGCCCAGGGCATGTCCAGATCGCCCTGTCTTTTGTTTCTTTCTATCTCCAGCACTTAGAGGACAGCTAGGTGGCACATTGGATGGAGTGCTGGGCTTGGAATCAGGAAGATTTCCTCTTCCCGAATTCAAATCTGGCCTCAGATACTTACTAGCTCTGTGACCCCGGGCAAGTCACTTAACAATGTTTGCCTCAATTTCCTCATTATAATGACCCTTTTAGAGATGGATCATATGGACACTTTCTTTTTTTAAATCCTCTCTTTCTTTCTTTTTCTTTCTTTCAACTAACAAAGATGGATGTCCTCTCCTTTCTATCTTACTCCCCTCAAGAGGAAAAAAAAAAGAAAAAACAAAACCCTTGTCACAAAAAATCCAATTTGACTATGTATGAAAAATATATGTCTCCATCTGTACTCTGAGAATGTCACCTTTTTGTCAGGGAGTGGGTGTCATGCTTCATCATCAGTCCTCTGAAAATGATAAGAGTTCTTAAGCTTTTCAAAGTTGTCTGTAAAGTGTTGTGTTATATTTATAGAAATTGTTCTTCTGATTCTGCCAGACTTCATTCTGCATCAGTTCATACAAATCTTTCCATGTTTTTCTGAAACTGTACCATTTTTTATGGCACAATAGTGTTCCATTATATTTATGTAGCATAATTTGTTTAGCTATTCTCCAACTGATGGGCTCCCCCTTAGTTTCCAGTTCCTTTCCACTACAAAAAGAGCTTTCATAAATACATTTGTACATATTGGTCCTTTTCCTCCTTCTTTGATTTTCACTGGTCATGCATAATTTAGTAACTTTTGGGACATAGTTCTAGATTGCTTTCCAAAATGACTGGAAAAAGTCTCAGCTCTACTAATAGTGCATTAATGTACAGATTTTCCAAAATTTCCCTCCAATAATTGTAATTTTCCCTCTTTCTGTCAACTTTACCACTTTTCTTCTGCCAGTTCAATTTCTCCATAGCTAACGTCCTCATAGACAGCTGTTAAAGCTGAAATATGGATTTATCACAGCATGTTCACTGTGGCAGGTATTTCTATGTCCTTAATACTGTATAGTAACTAAATCCTAGAGATGACTCCTTAGTAATTGGTTCAGGACCCCTTAGAGCCAGTCTTTGTCTAATAACTGACTGCTAAGTTTCCTTTTCTCTGTAGAAACTTTAGGATGATATTCAGGTTCAAAGCATGCATTGTAATCATGTCAATCAACTTTCCCCCAAAAAGTCCCTAATAAAAGGACTCTGAGTCCTCCCCTTTCTACCCTGTTATTTTTAAATGACAGTTAGGCAGCTGGATTATAACTGACATTATTTTTTAACGTTTACAGGAAAAGTATGGGTCCCCAAGCAAAAGCCAATTGATCCTGTTCTGGAAAGTGTAACACTAGAACCAGAACTAGAGGAGGCTCTGGCCAATGCATCTGATGCAGAACTGTGTGACATCGCAGGTAAGAGACATCTCAGAAGCATTTTAAAAAATTTCTTGCATCTGCTTATATTTTCTAGTTTGCTAAAAGTTTCAAATAAATTTTTCCTTTTCATTTAAACTAGACTATATACTGGAAGTTAGGAAGTTTGAATTTTGCTATGGAAGTCATACTATGACAGGATTTTGCTTCAGTTGTTAAGTTCTACTTAGAAAAGGAACTACTGTTTACTTCATCTTCATAAAGAATTTATCTGTTGGAGTGGCTAGGTGGTGCAGTGAGTAAAGTGCCCGCCCCAGAGTCAGGAAGACCCGAGTTCAGTTCCAGCCTCAGACACTTAACACCCACACAAAAAAACTAGCCATGTAACCTTGGGCAAGTTACTTAACCCCAATTGCCCTCCAAAAGGCAAAAAAAAAAAAAAAAAGAATTTATCTGTTTAAGCAGAAATGACCCTTTTAGCTTCACAAATACCTTAAAGACATGATTAACAGAATGAAAGCTCCTTGAAGACAGGGGCTGTCTTTAGAGCTCAGTGAGGTGGCACATCAGATGGAATGCTGGACCTGAAATCAGGAAGACTTCCTCTTCCTGAATTCAAATCTGGCCTCAGATACTTACTAGCTGTGCGACCTTAGGCAAGTCACTGCCTCCATTTCCTCATCTGTAAAATGTGCTGAAGAAGGAAATGGCAAACTGCTTCAGTATCTTTGCCAAGAAAGCCCCAAATAAGGTCATGAAGAATCAGGCATGACTAATTGATTACAACCACAGAGCCAGGAGAATCTACCACCTGTACTACTTACAGATAGTAGGTAACAGACAGGCTTCAAACTCAGGGACTGCAAAATGACCATGCTTTCCACTTCATTACACTGTCTCCTGCTGATAGAGAGTCTCAGTATCTTGGAATGCAATTCCAGGCACTTGGTTGACATGGACCACCATTGAATGAATTCTATCTTTCAGTTTGTGCAGTTCTCTAATTTTCTTGTTTGAATTTGCAGGAAATGAATTGTTCCCCATTTTAACAATTCTATAAGTTTAAAATTACATGAAACAAATTCACTTAGCCTAGGAAATATTTGTACTATGACTCAAAGCCCAATTTATAAACATTAGGCATTCCTTATATTGGAAATTATCTTTTATATATATATATATCTATGTGGAAAGCCATTGAGATGCAGTGGATAGAGAGCCAAAGTCAGAATGGGAAAATCCTGGGTGAAAGTGTTGCCTCTAATATATGCTGGCTATATGACTGGCCAATCCACTTAAAACTCTGTGCCCTCTGACAGCTGATAGATTATAAAATACAAAGTAGGTGTACTAGTAAAATCATCTATCTGTTAAAAAAAATTATGAAGGAATTCCATAAGACCCTGTTGCATTTCCAGGGTTGATACATCACAGTACTCAATCCATGTCTTGAGTATTTTACTTCACTTTAGGATTCAGATAATCTGACTAGCCCTGAGCTTGAAGTTCCATGTGACCACTATAGCTAAGTCCCTCCCAGTGTTCCAAACTGCTGCCAGTAGAACTTCCTGAATCACTGGGGTTTCAACCTAACATCTCTCTTTTAAACCATAAGCCACAAATATATTTTTGTTGTTTTTGGCCAGGGATTCTATTTACCAGGGAAGAATAAGTTTAAAATAGATGCAATAGGGGACTGCAATTAAGTGCTTAAAAGTTATTTGACAGCACTAAATTTCCTGCTTCTAAGCTAGTCTCAGGGCAACTTTGTCATAATGTCACGGTATCCATAATAATTCAATCAGGAATCCATCTTTCAACTATGTCTATATGTGTGTGTTTGTTGTTGTTTCAGTCATGTCCAACTCTTCATGACCCCATTTGGGGTTTTCTTGGCAAAGATACTTAAGTGGTTTGCCCTTTCCTTCTCCAGCTCATTTTATAGATGAGGAAACTAAGGAAAAAAGGGTTAAGTGACTTGCCCAGGGTCACACAGCTAGTAAGTGTCTGAGGCCAGATATGAATTCAGAAAGATGGGTCTTCTTGACTCCAGACCTGGTGCTCTATCCACTTCAATATGTAGCTGTCTTGCCCTACGTGCATGTATATGTGTATGTACATGTACGTATATATGTATGTACACATACACACATATTTTTTTCCATGTTCCAAATGTAAAATATCTTTTTTTCTCCCAAGATGCTCTTTGTAGCCTTTTGCTTGGTCTATCCTCTAGTGTGCTTAACTTGAATTATTAGTGGGGTTGTAAGTGCTCCATTCACTTCACACCAATACATGGGATCATGTGCTTTAATTTCATCATAATGTACTTCCCCCTCTCTCAAAGAGGCATCAACAAATCACATGCACTGAATACAAAATGTAGCCTAGTGATTGTAGTAAAAAGCAGCCAAACTCTGAAGAACTGAAATGAATCTCTGTTCTTAGGATAAGAAAACATGGGTTTCTACATTAAGAGAGGTCAGGAATATGGATATGAAATGTGCTATATAGATGTGTTCTATTGATTGCTTTCAATTTTTTTGGTCTGTTTTGTTATAAGGAAGTTTTAATGATTGGGGAGGGGGAGGTATAGTTAAAAGGAAATAAATGTGGTATAAATGCAAAAGGCAAAAATAAAACAACAATAACAACAAAATATACCCTAAATCACTAGGAAGTGATTTGCATGAAGTACTGAGGAATACAATAGAAGCTGAAATGAATTTTCTCATTCTAACTCAACTCATTCAAGCCATCTGCACTTAATACACAAAAACATGGGCCTGAATAGCAAACATAGCCTCCCTTGTTGTGGAATCTCTTCAAAGCTATGCTAGGGTTCAAGGAAAATTTTGAGTCAGAATCTATTCAGAATAGTTCACAAGCCCCACCAATATGATTTGTTGGTCAGATGACGCCACTAGGTTGTGAACCGCTTTTCTTCATTGTTGCACACTCCTGGGATCAGTCAATAAACATTTATTAAGCTCCAACTATATGCCAGGCCCTGTGCTAAGCACTGGAGATACAAAAAAAAGAGACAGATGATAGGCTCACAATTTAATGGGGCTGACAAGTTATACAAACAGATATATACAAAGCAAGCTGTTGGTTGGTTGACTGTTGTCCTTTGTTCTCTAAGGACCAAAATGACTTGACTTTGCTAGAGTCTAGTTTCAGCATATAGGATACATAGGAAGTAATTACCAGTGGGAGGATACTAGAATTAGGAGGGGTTTGGGAAAGCTTCCTCTGTTCTCCTTATTATGTTCCCATCTACTCATTATCTACTGTATTGAAACTGTCATATGACCTTTCCCCCCTAAAGACAATAGGATTTATTAACCTTAGCTTAAATCCTCAGGAATTAACTATGAAAATTTTTTTTTTAATTTTGAAGATCCAGATCCACATTCAGAAAAGACCTTAGGTATTTTCTGTCTTAAATGCTTTTTTCTTTGTCTCAGCTACCGTTGTCAGAATTCAATATATTCTTCGACTTTGAGTGAGAAAATCTTTAGGTTCCCGTCATATCACCAGATACTCCATGACAATCACCTTCTGTTAGGCTTTTTTTTTTAAGTTTTGCATTTTTGGTGTTTCTTGCGCACGTTCTATGCCTATTGTCCCAGTTCCCACTCACATCGGCATATTGGGTCCGCAGAAGAAGACTGCTACTTCTTCCCTCTGGGTTCTTGAGGACTTGGAGGAGGTGGGGAATTGTTTTTATAATACTTTAGTTCATAGCTCCCACAGGTGTGTTTTACCAGTTGAGTATTCATTGATGTCAGCTAGCTGCTAGCCAGATAATTCGTTTTTATAAGTAGGCACTTACTAAGGTGATGTATTAAGAACAGTTGGTACAAACTCTCCCTCCTTTATAGCCGCTCCCCCCCCCCCCACACTAGGGCACACTCTTGCATAAATATATACAAAATCCAAGGAAAAGTTGGCTCAAGCTTAGAGAACATGTGACAAATACGTGACTCATCACATGACATTTGTGCCCTACATCAAGCCCACATTTGGCCCTCAAGGTCCTCAAGTGCAGCCCTTTGACTGAATCCAGACTTCACAGAACGAATCCCTTTGATGGAATTCAAATTTTGGGTTCTGTCAATGGGCCGCTCTCGAGGACCACATGTGACCTCTAGGCTGCAGGTTCCCCACCCCTGCAGCCACAGGGACCGCTCTTCTTTTGCTTTAGATTATTCTTTTCACATCTATGGCCCTTCTCATTCATATTCCATCCTTCCATTCTACCTTTTCCTTTCCTCCATCTCTCTTCACCTTCCCTGTAACCTAAGCCCTTCCTGGTAAATGAGAAATAGGAAAAGAGAAAAAAAGATGGGGTAGCACATAGTTATATAGAGATTCAGAAAATCATAACTACAACAGGTAAAATATGTCCAGATCATTTCATACTGTCCTCTTATTCAGTTTTTATTAGAGCTTGCTTTTTATGTGCAATAGTTGGATAATAATAACAGTTTTTATTACTATAATGCTTGTTTTGTAAAGCGCTCTACATATATTACTCATTTGATCCTTCCACACCCCAGTGAAGTACTAGATATTGTCATTATCATTATTGATGAAGACACTGAGTTTGCGAGAAGTTGTGACTTGTCCAGGGTCACACAGATAGTATGAAACTGAGGTAGGATTTGAATTAGGGTCTTTTTGCCTCCAAATCCAATGCTCTATCAATTATGCCATCTGCTTTCCTCAGCAGTAGTAGTCATATGCCACCTAACTGTGTAGTAATGGGGGTAAATCATTCTTTACTACAGCAATCTTTACTTTTTCCTAGCACCTTCCTAGATAGTATCTGTTTTCTTCTTTCATTTCCTCCCATGACATGTGACAAAAGATGTAAGAGCCTGTAATCCTGTGGATGAATTAAACCCTATAGATATCACTTTCGTGGAAGTAGAGTCGTGGAGACAACTGATTTTAAAATATGAGTCAAATGCTAAAGCTGAGAAATCCAGTTTTCTTGCACTTAAAGGGAGCCTTTTGCCAAAATGCAGACACATTAGTTAGCTTGTTTTAAGCTAATACCCACTACAAGCACAGGTCAACATTCTTTTAGACCTATTTCTTAAAAAGAAATGATAACAGGGAGGCTAGGTGGTGCAGTGAATAGAGCACTGGCCATGGAGTCAGGAGGACCTGAGTTCAAATCTGGCCTCAGACACTTAACACAAAAACTAGCCATGTGACCTTGGGCAAGTCACTTAACCCCAACTGCCCTCTAAAAAGCAAAAAAAAAAAAGAAATGATAACCATTCTCCTCCCCAGCTCCCATGCTGGCCCCAAATTAATTTATCTGTTGAAAGAGTATTGGTCTTGAAATCAGATAAACTGGGTTCATATCTGAGCTCTGGCACACATCAGCTCAGTTCTGTAACTCTAAGTAAGCTGCTTGAACTAACTGAGCCCGTTTACTCCTCAATTTAATGGAGATAATAGGACTTATAATACCTATCTCCTAGAGATAATGTGTGGAAAGTGCTTTGAAAACTGTCAAATGTTATGTAACTGTGAGCTAATAGTAATACCAGCAAATTTACTTTAGCTTTCTAGTCATTAATTATTAAATTTATTATGACAGTAAATGTAACCAAAAACATTACAGAATGTTTTTTTTAGAAAAAAAAATACCTACTGGTATTATTTGGGGTTTTCATCATTACTCACACACTTAATCCAAATTTTAGAAAAATTTAAAGTCTTTTAGCCTACAGATTGGCTAAACCAGATGACAGCCATAACAAAAGAACTCTCCCAGGTATTTCACACACAGCACTTTCTGCTAGGACATGAGAGAAGTACTGTTTGGGTCGCACATTGAGCTTCCACTAAAGATTTTTTCAATTTGTCAGAGACAATATAATCTAGTGAATAAAGAGTGGGGCCCAAGTGATGACGAATTAGGTTCAAGACCTGCTTTTGACATATAGTGACTGTGGGCAAGTCGTTTTACCTATCTCAGAAAACTTTCTAAGACTCTGAATTTCAGAGAAGCTGCTAATCTACCTGAGTAAAGAAAGTTCCTCACCAGGAGCTGATGAAATAAAAGGTCCTTTTTTTTAAAATAGTAATTTATAATTACTACATAATTATCAATTATACTATGTCAATATATGATTATATATTGACATAATGTGTGCCTATTAATTCAGATCAAAGCTATTTTTTTTTCCTCAGTGAGTGTTTTATTTTGTTCACCTTCTATGACATTGTCTTTTACATTAGTGCCCATCCTGTGGTAGATCCTTCTGAGCTTGTATTGGTGTGGTCAGTCACAGTCAGACACACTGTACATCAATCCCAATTAAGTGATGTCATTTTGGCCTCCTTCAGTTATGAAGGGCAACAACCAAACAGATAGCTTAGAAAGATTATAAAATAGGGCCCTCTGTCCCACCCAGGATGGCTCTTAGGGGCCTTCGCTCCAGGGAGGAGAAAGTATTTCCGCTTCCTGCGTCATGGCCAACTGTTGTCCCCGAGATGTTTCCGCTGCTAACGGCGGAAAGAGAGTACAGTTTGGCACTCGGTTCTTGAATGATCCGGCCCGTGTTTTCCACCATAATGCCTGGGACAACGTGGAGTGGTCCGAAGAACAGGAGGCGGCGGCGGAGAGGAGAGTCCGGGAGAACAGCGCCCGAAAACCAAGTTGAATATGAGGTCAATGCACATGAATACTGGAATAACTTACACAAAATTCATGAAAATAGTTTTTCAAAGATAGACACTGGCTTTTCACTGAATTTCCTGAACTGACTCCTCGCCAGAACCAAAGTAACTTGAAGAGCTTGCTGTTAAAAGACTATGGCCATGAAATAACTGAACACAAAGGCTGTGGAGGTAGGCTTGGAGTAATAGGATCTAGGCTTCTTCACACAGCCTGGATCACAAGGAGCAGAAGCGCCCCATAGATGAAGCAACTCTGGATAGAAATCGTGGTGGCTTTCCTGGTTCCTCAGCCACCTACCGTGTACTAGAGGTTGGCTGTGGTGTGGGAAACACAGTCTTTCCAATTTTACATACTAACAATGACCCAGGACTCTTTGTATATTGCTGTGACTTTTCTACCACAGCTGTAGATCTTGTCCAGACGAATTCAGAGTATGATCCTTCTCGATGTTTTGCCTTCGTTCACGATCTCTGTGATGAGGATAAGAGTTACCCAATGCCCAAGGAGAGTCTTGATATCATTATTCTCATCTTTGTCCTTTCATCAATTGTCCCGGACAAGACGCAGAATGCCATCAACCGGCTGAGCTATCTTCTGAAACCTGGAGGAATGATTCTCTTGTGAGATTATGGCCGTTATGACATGGCTCAACTCCGATTTAAAACAGGTCGATGTTTGTCTGAAAATTTTTATGTAAGAGGCGATGGTACCAGAGTTTACTTCTTCACACAAGATGAACTAGATACACTCTTCACTATTGCTGGATTGGAAAAAGTTCAGAACATGGTAGATCACCGGCTCCAAGTAAACCGGGGGAAACAGCTGACAATGTATCGAGTTTGGATCCAGTGCAAATACCGCAAACCCTTTTCCCCAAACACAAGCTGAGAGGAAACAGTTATTTATCTTGTTAGACATTGGAATGAGTATTGCACTATAAGTGATGTTTCTGTGCCTTTTTATAATAATAGAGGATTTATATGATCACACAAAAAAAGAAAGATTATAAAATAACTCTGCCATTAAAGGACCTTTGCCCTGCAGATTCACAAGTCAGAACAGGAAATGAGTAGGGACTAGGAATCTTTCTTGCTTTCTTGAAAATGCTTGGCTTCACTTTTGTTGAAGTAGCTAATTTCAGTGTTAATACCATGCTAATAAAAGCTAACTACCTTGACTGGAATTTTTTGTATAGGCTATTAAATAATTAAGCATCTTCTCTTTATGTATAAATGTAACTCACAGTATGTATCCAGTTAATCTTGGAACTGGCACATCTTTACTACATATTATAACTAGTTTAAAACTTCAATGTGAATAAAAATAAGCATCTTTCTAACATGTGGCTTAATTGCTTGTCATTGTTGCAGAATTATTTTCTCAATTTATTTCCAAGTTTGTGTGTGTATTCTTTCTATAATTAAAGGGTTTCATCCTTTAGAAATGAACTTGATTTAAAAAAAATTGTGCTCTCTCCTTAAATGCTATTGGGCTTTATATTTACTTTGTTTAATATTTCATTTGTTGTCTACATGGGGAAAACCAGAGAATTATCATCAATCAGTCACTCTCCAACTATTTACCAAGTTTCGACTATCTCTGAAGCTGTGTTGGGTTGGTCTCTGTCCTTCCAGGATGGTCTTCTGTTCCTATGGCTTACAGTCGAATTAGGGAGACAAAAATAACAAACAGAAAATAATTACAGAAAAATTCAGAGCTTAACATGTGATATTGAGTATAAGGGCATTAGGAGCAGAGAGAGAGAGAGAGAGAGAGAGAGAGAGAGAGAGAGAGA
>NW_027185890.1:9769205-9797819 GCF_028583685.1 Petaurus breviceps papuanus
AGAGCACCTATGCTGGTATTTTGAACCTGGGAAGTTGCCTTTGCTTGGTATTATATTACACTTCTCCAGCTCATTTTGCAGATGAGGAAGTAAACAGGGTGAAGTGACTTGTCCAGAGTCACACAGCTAGTGAGTGTCTGAGGCCAGATTTGAACTCTGGAAGAGACTTCTTATCTCCAGGTCCAGCCCCCCATCCACCATCTAGCTTCCTCTGACACCTCTGACACAAACCCAGTAACAGACCGTACCTATATTGTCTAAGGATTGGCTTAGATAGATGCAGAGGAAGGGGCTTATCACCAGAAACTTATCAGCCAGGTTACAAAAAAAATCTTGCCCCATCAGTTCAAGAAACAAGTAAGTGAATAAGCATTACTTATTCTTACATATACATACATATGTATGTATATATACACACACATATATAATGTTATTTATTTTATTATAGATTTAATTATATATAATATAATGCAATACTTATATTAATAAGAATTGTGCCTATGTGCCAGGCCCTATACTAAGTACTTTACAATTGTTATTTCATTTGATTGTCACAACTCAGGGAGGTAGATCATAATAGCACCTATTATGACCCCTCTTCTACATATGAGGAAACTGTGGCTGACAGAAGTTAAATGACTTGCCCAAGGTCACACAAGTTAGTGAGTGTCTGAGAAGGGATTTTAACTCAGTTCTTCCTGACTCCAGGCCTATAATTCTCCCCATTGCAACATCAAACTATAAACAAATTTTATAGAAACTTCATATCGTTTTGATTTTGTTGGTATGTGAGTTGACGCCAGTCAGTTGCAGCTGTTACACTTTGAGAGAACCACCACCAAGTTTTTTCCTCTTTTCTCTGCCTGTCTCTCCCTACAGCTATTCTTGGCATGCATACTCTGATGAGCAACCAGCAGTACTATGAGGCTCTTGGAAGCAGCTCCATAGTAAATAAAGAAGGCCTAAACAGTAAGTATAATTTAAAAGTCTTTAGATCTTTAGCATCTTTTTTGTTTGTTTGTTTTTTTGGAGGGCAATTGGGGTTAAGTGACTTGCCCAAGGTCACATGGCTAGTTTTTGTGTTAAGTGTCTGAGGCCAAATTTGAACTCAGGTCCTCCTGATTCCAGGGCTGGTGCTCTACTTACTGTGCCACCTAGCTGCCCCCCCATCTTTTTTTTTTTAATACAGTTTAGTAACTTGTTACTGATAGGATGTGAATACTTCATTAATTTTTTCTCAATTACATGAAAACAAAAATTCATTAATATTTTTAAGGTGACTTCCATAACTGGGAAGACAAAGAAAATCATCGTGCTTTCTACCTTGTACATGAAGGTGTTGTGATATATAAAGCAGCTAAAGGTTGAGCAGAGGTAGTTCTCAGTCCTAGGTTTCTGAGTAGGCTTGGGTCTGTTGCTTCTTGGTCTAACATAAGAATGTGAAAGTGGCCAAATGATGGGACATGAGGTGGAAAGTGAGGAAAGAAACCCACCTTTCCTTGGTGTCTCCCCGTAACAGCGGGAGAAAATGCTGGCTGTCACTGGCTATGTCTTCTTATTTATGTGATTCCAGAGGTCTAGTATGGAACAAAATGGCCACTCACATCTTTCCTTGGCTGTTCACATCAATCCTGATTTAGGAAGAAATACAAAAAAGAAGAGGCAGCTAAGGGCTCTGAAATGCAGTCTTCGGCTTGCCTAGGTAGGGACATGCTTTAGCTTCCATGTGCTCATGGTTGCATAGTTGCTGAGATGGAGAGCAAGGTGAGCTGACCTTTCCTCACTCATAGTGGGAATTTCCAGTCACATAATGTTACCTAGATGGCTGAAGATAGCCAACCAGGAGGAATCATAAATCCTACCTTCTTCTAGAAGTTTTTTTCTGTTTCTCTCCTCTCTGCCAAATGTGAGTGCTTTCCTCTGCATATATTTTATATGTACAAAGTTGTTTGAATGTTGACTCCTTTATTAGAGTGGGAGCCGCAAGGATGAGGGCAAGGATTGTTTTTGCCTTTCTTTGTATACGAGTGCTTAGTATAGTGTACAACAAAGTAAGCAATTAATAGATGACTTCTTAAAGGTCCAATGAGTCATCAACATTTTTTGCTCAGTAGCAAAGAAAGTGCTTTGTCCTCCCCGAAGAGCCCAAGCCCTGAACTAGCACACAAGGCCAGATGGAAGTAGGCAGGGCCACTCTGTACATACTCTGTTAAACCTGTGGTTCACAGTGTGTGAATCTAGGAAAATGTAGCCCCTCGGACCTTTGAAGCAACAAGTCAAACAAAAAAGCCTATGTAAAACAATACTAAAAAAAAGGTATGGGTCAAAGAATAGATTATATAATGAAAATAATAATAATTAATAAAAATCTAAAATGATTTTACTAAAGAAAATGACAACAATGTGGAAATATACCAAATCAATACTTCAGGGAAAATCCACATCTCTAAACACTTTCATTGACAAAAGAGAATAAGAATGGATCACTTGATTGTGCATAAAACTAAGATAATAGAAGAACAACAAATCAAAAATTACAACCACAAAAATATAAATTCTGAAAATCACAAAGTTAATGGGCCTGAAGCCTTTGGGTGCTCTTAATGGGGATTTGCCACAGGAATAGGAAGTCAACCCAATCTCTGATCAATGGGCCTGAAGGCTGAAGGCACTTTGAATGGGCACATTCTAGGAAGAAAGCAGAATGGGATTAGATAATTAAAGAGTGAAACCAGTAAGATTTTGACACCTGGAAGAGAAATATGGAACAGGATGGTTAAGATAGCAGAATTTAACAGTATGTCATTTATAAGAAACACACTTGAAGTATAAAAAGTCACACAGAATTAAAATAAGGACTAAAGCAGAATTTATTATGACTCAGGAAATTTTAAAAAGTAGAGGCAGTAATCATGATCTCAGACAAGGCAACATCGAAGACATATATGATTAAAAGAGACTATCGAGGAAATAACATTTCATTTAAAAGCAACAAAGAAAATTCAATAATATTTATACTTAATATATATGTGTATACTCTTTGACCCAGAGATACCATTCATTAGTAGTCATCAAAGGAAGAAAAAACCCATTATATACAGAAATGTGAATAGCAGAATTTTTTGTTGTAGCAAAGAATTGGGAACAAAGAAGGTTCCCATCGATTGAGGCATGGTCAAACAAGATATAATATAAGTATATAAGATGTAAGTATATTAATAATAACAATAATAGCTAACATTTATATAGTGCTTTGTAAATATCTCATTTGATTCTCACAGCAACCCTGGTAGATAGGTGCCTTCATTGTCATCATTTTATAGATGAAGAAATTGAGGCAGACAGAAACTAAAAGATTTGCCAAAGGTCTCACAGCCAGGTATGTTAAGCCAAATTTAAACTGAGGTCTTCCTGATTTCAAATTAGTGGGCCACCTAGCTGAGGTACTAATGTGATGGACTATTAATGACTGGTAAGAAATGAAAATGAGGGTTCAAAGAATCAAGGGAAGATTTGTATGAATGTACGTAGACTGAACTGGGCAGAACCAGGAAGACAGTTTACATCATCATCATCATCATCATCATCATCATCATCATCATGTAAAGGAAAATACCTTTAATCAATGAAACTACCAATCATACCTACAGAAGAAGATTGATGATGAAATATGTTTACCACCCCTTGGCAGAAAGATGGTAGACTAACTTCTAGGGTTATATCCCAAAGAGATCAGAGAAGTGGGAGGAGGACCCATGTGTACAAAAATATTTATAGCAGCTCTTTTTGTGGTGTCAAAGAATTGGAAATCAAGGGGATGCCTATCAATAGGGGAATGGCTGAACAAGTTGTGGTATATGATTGTAATGGAGTACTGCTGTGCTATAAGAAATGAGGAGCAGGCAGACTTCATAATAACTTGGAGAGACTCATATAAACTGATGCTGAGCAAGAAAAGCAGAACCAGGAGAAATCTGTACACAATCACAGACACAATGTATGTGTGACAACTAACTTCAATAGACTGGGCTCCTCTCAGCAATGTAAGATTATAAGACAACTCCAAAAGACTCATGATGGAAAGAGATAACCACATCCAGAGAAAGATATGCGGAGTCTGAATGCAGATCGAAACAAACTACTTGCTGTGTTTCTTTTTCTTGTTTTGTTTTGTTTCTTCTTTCCCACTAACTGAGCATTCCATCAGTTATAATCCTTCTTTAAAACCTGATTAATGTGAAGATATTTGTAGATCCTATATTTGGCTGCATGCCGCCATGATGGGGAGGGGAAGGGGAGTTGAGGAAGGGGAAGGAAATTTAAAATCCAATGGACTGTAGAACTGAAAATTGTAAACTAAAAGTAAATAAACAAATCAATTCAATAAAAAAAGAAAGATGGTAGACTAAAGAAGAAGAAAGAGACATACATTTAGAGATATAACCAAAGGGTTCGTTTGTTTTGTTTAACTATAGTTACTAGCTACAAGAATTCATTTGGGAAGGGGAGGGAGTTGGTGGGCAATGAGAGTAATGCAGAAAAAAAAAGAAAAGCATCAGTGACACGTTTTAAATATATAGATGAGAGTAAAAGGGCAGTTCAAGAGAGGAATAGAGACAAGCAAGATAGTTGTGTTAACACCAGGCTAAACTTAAAATATACTTAAAACTATCTTTAAAAGTCCAGTTTCATATATTATCCTCTTTTCTGTTTTCTGATAATTGAAATGTTTGTTTGTTGATGCTTGTTATGTTTACAGTAAAAAGACACTTTAAAAATAGTAACCCCTTGAGTGAATATGGTCTTAAGAAAAAAGTTTTTTTCCCTTTTCTTCAAAATGACACTTCCCTTTTTGTTGACTATAATAGGTGTTATTAAGCCAACACAATATAAACCAGTTCCTGATGAAGAACCAAATTCAACAGATATAGAGGAAACCCTGGAACGAATAAAGAATAATGATCCCGAACTTGAAGAAGTCAACCTCAATAATATCCGGGTATTGATTTCTCCTTTTAAATTCAGGTGGGGACTGGGGAAGAGAGCTCATTTAAACGTATGCCTTCCCAGAGGAAATGGTCAGGATCTAATCGGACAGAACAGTAAGGGCTTATAGCAGTCCACATTTGGATCTCAGGAAGAAGTACCAAGTGTTTGCTTAATTAGCTTTCCATTTATTCAATAAGATTTTCTGCCGCAAACTCTGTGTGAACAGACAGAGGCTCTGCCGTGGATTAACATCAGATGCAGTGTGTGCCACTGACAAAACTGACTCTTGACCTGGAAAGCCACCATATGATTTAGAACATGAGAACTGTATGAGATAAAAAAATCACCACTGTAGGTAGCACTTTCTCACATTGGGAATTTCAGATGCTCTGGTGGCTGACCTTCAAAAACAGTGCCAATTAATTTTTAAAAATCCTGTTATGTAAACTCATTCGCCAGCTGTTGCTCAGAGTCATCACTGCTGATCTGGTTTTGACCTTCATGGCTACATCAGCTCTCATTCTACCTCACCCTGCAGTTCTAGTGTAATGAAGCTGCATAAATTACAAGGCTGCTGAGAGGAGCATTCAGAACCAGACACCATTCCTTTGTCCTGGTGCTTATATTTATGGGAGGAAATGGCTAAGAGTTGCCCAGACTGGGAAGGCGTGAATGGGTTGTGTCTTGCCTCAATAAAGACACTACTACACCATCACTGAGATTATGGATCAGTGCGCTAGTATATTGGAACTTAAATTTAATTCTATATTACTTTTTTTTCCCTTCATGAGTCTCAAATTTCCAGTTTTACATGGGAAATGGGATCATTGGGATCAAGAGGGAACCCTAGCACTACAGTGAACCATGCATACTTGTAGTTCTGTCCCTGCATGCCTTGCTGCCTTGCTCCTCTCTGAGCTGATGGAATTCATCCTGGGATGATGTCTGATACTTCTCTTTTCTCCTTTCTTTTCTTTCCCCCTTTGTGTGGTCACCAACAATGGTGAACAAGTAGATTGGAAATGTCAGGATCTGTGATGGTCTGAATTCTCTTTTGTTCGCTGTACCTGACCCCCAGTGAAGAATTAGAATTATTTTCTTAGGCAAGGGAGACTTACAAAAAAATTAGTCCTATCTAATGTCCTTGAACTGTTAGCATTTTAACAGATGGGTGCTACAGGCATATTCACAAAGGAAAATTGTATAAATCACATGGAGCCAGAAATATGTAACTGCTTGCCAGAGGTTGGGCAGCTGGTGATTAGGTGATGAGACCATTTAGTCTAGAGTCAGGAAGATCTGAGTTCAAATTGGGCCTCAGAAATTTGCAAGCTCTGTGACCCTAGGCAAGTCACTTAACTGCCATTTACCTCAGTTTCTTCATCAGTAAAATGTGAATATTAATAGCAATTATGTCCCAGGGTTGTGATAATCAAGTGAAATATTTGTAAAAAGTGCTTAGCACAGTGCCTGGCACAGAGTGAGCCCTATATAAGTGCTTGTTGTTGTTGTGGAGTCGTTTTAGTCATGTCCAACTCGTTGCAGTCCCATTTGGGGTTTTCTGGCAAAGATACTGGAGTGGTTTGCCATTTCCTTCTCCAGCTCATTTTTGTAGATGAGGAAACTGGGGCAAACAGGGTTAGGTGACTTTCCCAAGTTCACACAGCTAATAAGTATCTGAGGATTGAATTGAACTCAGGTCTTACTGAGTCTAGACCTAGTCCTCTATCCACTAAGTACCTAGCTGCATATAATCTTTAGCTATTGGCTATTGTCAAATCAATTTAATCAATCTCAAAGCATCTGTAAGGGTCTACTACATGCCAGGCATTGGACTAGGTGTTAGGGATATAAATGCAATGAATAAAATCAACCCTATTCACAAAGAGCTTATGTTTTAAAGGGAAAGGCCATATGTGACCTGGAGGCCGTGGGTTCCCCACCCCTGCCTTAGACACTTGCTAGCTATGTGACCCTGGGCAAGTCACTTAAACTAGTTTGCCTCAGTGTCCTCATCTGTAGAAGGAAATGGCAAACCATGGCAGTATCTTTGCCAAGAAAACCCCAATGGGGTCATAGAGTCAGACACAACAGAAATGACTGAATAACTACAGATTTTTTTCCCAGAAGGTTCTAACCAGATTTCACTGTCTTTGATAAGGCTTCCAGCCTGTTGAAAGGAAGGCCCTATTTATTTGGGGGGAAGAGGGCAGTGGTAGTGATTCCATAGTCCTTGAATATCTATAATGTGCTAGCTGAGGAATGTCTACTTAACAGCCTCTGCTCTACCCAAGCTGACAATATATCTCCTGGGTTTCTCCCCACAGAACATTCCCATCCCAACTCTAAAGGCATATGCGGAAGCACTGAAGGAAAATACATATGTGAAGAAATTCAGCATTGTAGGAACGAGAAGTAACGATCCTGTCGCATACGTAGGTACCGTTAAGCTGTGAACTGATGAACAGAAATCCTTAGGCCACTGGGGGGTCATGCACTGCCTGGGATCAGTTTTACTGTTCATTTGCCAGACCTCAGTTGACTTCAAGATGTTGGGAAAGGGATGGGAATCATTTGGGGATTAGGAAGGGAGCCTTTGGTCCAGTTTCAGCTTGTGCTGGTCATATACATTGACTGCAGCCTTAGGAGATGGATATAGGACTGATGTCTTATAATATCTCTTTGGGGGCATAATCAATAACTAGTTAATCTCTCAGGGCCACTAAGTAGCACAGTGGATAGGGTGCTGGACCTGGGAGTCAGATAGAACTGAGTTCAAGTCTGGCCTCAGATACTTGCTGGCTGTGGGACCCTGAATAAGCCACTTAATCTCTGTTTACTGTAGTTTACTCATCTGGAAAATGAGTATCATGATAGAACCTCCATTTCAGGGTAGGTGTGCAGATCAAATGGGATCATGTTTGAAAAGCATTTTACAAACTATAAAGTGTTATATAAATGTTAGCTAGCTTAAGGTCCTGTTGGAATAGTAATGTAGGAATTAAGGTTAGGGTTAGGTTCCCCCAAATAATTATGAGGAAAAGACACAGTAATCACTGTATCCAAGGAAGGTGCATTGAAATTATAAAAGTAATTAATACCGAACCCATACTTTGATTGAAGGCCTTTCAACATAGTTTGTAGGGCCACTTGTTAAAGAAACTGTGAAAAGGATTCTTGTTTTTGGTTCAGGTTGAAATAAATGGTCTCTGGGGCCCCTTCCAGCTCTGACATCCAGTGATTCCGAATTGCTCAGATAATTGAGGGAAAAGTAGATTTGGGGATGTGAATTCTTCAAATTGGGTGGCTATACTAACATGAATCATCAGATAAATTGCATATTTCCTCTTTGGGGGCTATAGGCCTGACTGTGGTTCCTAGAAAAATACTAGAATTTTAGTGATGAAATATTTTCTGTCTTTCTAAAAATATTTATTTATTTTTAGTTTTCAATAATCACTTTTATAAGATTTTGAGTTCCAAAATTTTCCTCTTCCTCCCCCCCACTCAAGACAGCATGCAATCTGATATAGGTTATACATGTATGCCCATATTAAACATATTTCCACATTAGTCATGTTGTGAAAAAAGAATAGAACACAAGAAAGAAAAAAACAAAAGAAAGAAAATAGTATGCTTTGGTCTGCATTCAGACTCCATCAGTTCATTCTCTGGATGAAGTTAGCATTTTCCACCTTGAGATTTTGGAATGGTTTTAGATCATTGTATTGCTAAGAAGACATAAATCTATTAAAGTTGATGTGATGAAATATTTTCACTGGTGGGTTGATCTTGCTTTTATTTGCTACTTTTCTCAAAGAAGAATAGCAAGCAGATATAACCAGTCTTATGCTAGATTTTCAGAATGAACACCCATCGTGCCAGGATTGACAGAGCTAGGTTGCTGTTTGTCCCGCACAGGGCATGCCACTTGGGGGGAACCTGCCATTTCAAACAGTGGGAAATCACTGATTTAGTCTTGTGCTTGTCATTTCTGAAAGTTATAGTTTCTGCCTAAGAGTTTCTTACCCACTGAAACTTTACTTCAACCAGTTGCTAATTATTTATTTCCCTGGAGCCTACAGATTAGCATCTCGGTAACCAACAGGTCAAATCTCTCTGAATACTCTGACTGTGACCTAGGTTTTTAGTCTGCAGCTTTGCTTTCTTCCCTGATGTTTTTTACCTAGTGGAAAACAGGGGGGAAACACATGATCCCCACTTTCACTTCTCCCCTGTTAAAAAAAATAAAATCAGTCAAGCAGTTAAATATTTATTAAACACAACATGCCAGGCATTGTGCTAAGAGCTAAGGAAAACAAATAAAGAGCTAAAGAAAAACAAATAAAACAAGCACTCCCCTTCCTTCTCCCCAGTAGGCAGCATAGGAAACTTCTGTGAAATTCATCTCATCTGGAATGTGGAAGAGACAAGGGTTAAGAGAAGTCAGGATTCATGTAGGTGCTTTAGACTCTGATCCTGAGCATGTTTATGCTATAAAAGCCATACTGTTTGCAAAATGTGTTCAAATTTCCAAAACTTTTTTTTTTAAAGCAATCGGGGTTAAGTAACTTGCTCAAGGTTACACAGCCAGTTATTTCTGGGTGTGGTGCTGAGTATCTGAGCCCAGATTTGATCCCCAGGTCATCCCGACACTGGAGCCAGTGCTCTTACTCACTGAGCCACCTGGCCGCCCCTAAGCAATTGGGGTTAAGTAACTTGCTCAAGGTTACATGGCCAGTGTTTCTGGGTGGGTGCTAAGTGTCTGAGACTGTGATTCAATCCCCAGGTCATCCCGACACCCCAGGTCATCCTGACACTGGAGCCTGTGCTCTTACTTGCTGTGCTACCTGGCTGCCCCTTCCAAAACTTCTTGAGAGAAGTTTTCAGATCTTTGCTAAGGTAACTGATGTGGATAAGTGTGCATCATTTCTCTTTTCTGATTGAAGGCACTTGCTGAAATGCTAAAGGTTAATCCTGTATTGAAGAGCCTTAATGTGGAATCAAATTTTATTTCTGGATCTGGTATCTTGTCCCTGGTAGAAGCTCTTCAGCATAATACTTCATTGATGGAACTGAAAATTGACAACCAGGTAAGATGAGCGTCAACTCTTCTGTTCTGAATTTTAGAATTAGTCGGCGACTTAGAAACCATTTTACAAATAAGGAAACTGAGGCCCGGGGGAGGTGTTAAATGACTTTCCACAATTCCACAGCTAGCTGATTACTTAGAAGACAGGTTTCTCTCTTTTTTTTTCTTCCCATAGCCAAGACTTCCCATTGTTTCCCAATTCAGCCCAACAATTCCCCTACCCTTCTGTGCCTTTTTTCGGTTTTATTTTCCTGTGAATTGCTGACTGAAATATTAATCTCTGGTTATCTATATTTCTATCTATCCATCTATTCATTCACTCGTTTATTTACTTGCTTATTTATATATTTAGGTTTGAACCAATGCTTTCATTGATATAGGGAACTTCTGGTATGGGAACTCTTTTCATCAATGCACATAAGCAACTCTTTTGCAATTTAGAGTCTTTGAGAGTTGCCTAGAGACAAGAAAAGATAAAATGACTCATCCATTGTTCCATCTCTAGTATGATGCACCCCAGACTTCTTTACTCCATGAGTGGCCTTGTACCCCATATGCTGGGCTGCCTCTTGGGTTATTTTCTTGAATGCTTTAATTCTAGGATAACATTTAGTCTGAACTGTTTTGCTCTTGTCAATCTGTTTTTCCTGTATTCTTTTGTTTTTCACACTCTTTAAAAGGTATTATTGTACCTTCACTCACAAATATGGTTATTTTTTACTCTAAGCGATTTCTTCTTTATTTTGTAAAGCTTTTAGCATAGTACCTGGTGCATAGTAGGTGCTATGTAAATGTTATCTATGATTATCATTGTTATTATTCTTTGTGGTTTGGGAATTTATTTTTTCATCAGTGCCAAGAGGTCTTTTTTCTTCATTATCCTTCAAAGAGGTATCCAGTACAGTCTAATTTCTCTGCTACATCATTTCATCAGTCATCCTTCTGCCTCTAACCTTCCCCTCTGTTCTGAGCTATTCTTTCAGAGTCATGAGTAGGAGAACAGATGGAAGGAAAAACGTGTCAGAATTCACCAGCAGTTGTAGGAATGGGCATTGGGATTGTGCTGAACAGATGTCCCCAAAGGGGTGCCTGGAGAGAGTGTTGCATCCACATGGAATTAGGTGAAACTTGATAGCCTCTGCAGAAGGCCAGGCCTGAAGAGGAGCAAAGCTGGCAAAAAGAAGGACTGAGTAAAGCACTTGGTAGTATGCCTCTTCTAGCCAGCTGATCTCCTTGATAGAGATTTATACCAGCTTAGCATTGGCCCAGAAGCTCAGGACCTGTCTTTATCTTTTTGTTGAGCTGCAGATCAAGTACCTTGATTGATGGTCAGTTATCTTATCTTTTTCTTTTCTTTATTATTCCATGATCCTTTAGGTCTCTTGCATAGAATTAAAGGAATATTGACCACATAAGTTTTCTTATATTTATATATTTTTATATTATAGTTGTACTATATTGGAGTACAGTGAAAAAAACCTGGCAAGGAAAACTTAATAGATTAAATAAATGTAAAAGTTTATTATGATCTTTTTTGCCTTCCTGCCTCTCTCCTTCCCTCATGCTCTCTCTCTTTCTCTCCCTCTTTCCTTCCTTCCTTTCCTCATTCTAAACACAGAAAACAATTGGGGAGGTATACCCTTACTAGTGGGTTCTCTGTCCAGAGAAATGTGAATTTTGATCACTTATACTTCTCAAGATATCTTGGAGTTTGGGGGCTAGATTTTTTTTCCCCTACTCATTTATTCTATCATTGTTTCCCCTCCTCCAAAAAACCCAAAACACTAGGACAATTAACTCTTTTGTCTCATGTAGTCTTCATTTATGATTTATTGAAGTATAGCTCTGAAAAACTAGGCTTTGGTAAGTCCCATTGGGATTCAAACGGAGCTATTTAACCTTTGAACCTAAATAACTCTGGTTCTCACTGATTGGCTAATAATATGTCTCAGCACAAGCCTCACTTGCTTATTGTTTGGGTTTTGGTGGCTCAATGTGAGTATAAATAGCAGTTATTTCTGTTCTGGCCAGAAACTCTGAAGGTCTCCCCCATCCAGATTGAATCTTTTGTGAAGGCAAACTAGGCTATCTTTGCCTCAATTTTTACCTAATCTTTAATCATTGAAGGGATGTTACCTCAGACAGACTGAGACCTTAGCTTACAAAGGCCTTCAGGGCCATCACCAATCATCCTGATCTATGTCTTGCCACTGGACTCCAATAACTCTGAAGGAGAGAGAGTGGGGTTGATAATTTTGCACAGCTCTGCCTCACTTAAGTCCAATTTACTTGCAAATCAAGATATCACCCTGCTGATGTCACTGTGGACAAATAACAACAACAACAACATGGAAAGCAAAGTACCAGTCAAAAGAATCTATAGATCACCTCCAGAAAAAAACCTATGCTACAAGTTCCTAAACACATAGTCATTAAATTTAATAATTCCATTAAACTGCAGGAGGGAATGTAATAATATGTTTCAAAGAAAAATAGAGCTTAAGATGTAACCCAAGGTTACCTAGACTGCAAACCTGAGCATAACCATGAAAAACATGGGGAGTGAATAAAAAGAGGCATTTGAAACATTCCTATACTATCTCTGACTGGTCATTCAGACTACTTGGAGACCTGCAGTAATGGGGGAATCATACTATCTCCAAAAGCAGCCCATGATAATTTTTTCCTTCCATGGAGCTTAAACCTACATTTCTGCAACATTCATCTATTGTTTTAGGCAATTCCTCTTCCAAATGATATACTTTTAAATACTTGGAGAGAAATCTTGTACCCCCACCTAAATTTCTTTTTCTCTAGGCAAAGAAGCCACACTTTCTTCATCTTACTCTCAAACACATGATTCAAGGTCACTTAGCATGAGGGTAGCTCTCTTCTAGATAAGTACCTGCTTGTCAATGTTCTTCCCCAAAGTGGTACCTATAGTGAACCATGGTACTCTAGATATGGTCTAACCAGGTCATTGAACAGTGGGACTGTGGAAGCCATGCCTCTCTTAATGTAACCCAAGATCACTTTTTTGGCTTCCATATTGTACTTTTTATGCTTGAATTTGTTGTTTATTAAAACCCCACTATCTTTCCCCCACAAATTGTTGTTTACCAGACTTCCCCCATTTTGTAGTTGTAAAGTTAATTTATTTGGAACTTCATGTAGTGCATTTATTCTTATTTGGCCCATTGTTCTGGGCTGTCGAACTCATTTTGGATCCCGATTGGCATAAAACACATTGTTCATCTCTTCCAGCTCCCTCACTTACAGGTTTCATAATGAATGCTTTAATTCAGGTCATCAGAAAAATTGTTAAACAGCACAGGACCAAGGACAGATCACACGAGAGAACTTTTTTCAGTGAATATTCTTTGTCATATACTTAGTGAATTCAGTGAGTTCTACCGCTTCTCAATTTTCCTGATTTATACTCTATCCCACATCTCTCTATTTTGTTCATGAGGGTAGCATAAGAAACTTTGTTTGCTAGATGCTTGCTGAGCTCTAGGTAAATTGTATCAAAAGCACTCTCTGTACAATTATCCTGTCAAAAATTGAAATACAGTTAGTCTGATAGGATCTATTCTTGGTAAAGCCAGACTGACTCTTAATAATGATCACCACTTTCCTTTCTTGATGCTCACAAGATATCCCTTTAATAATTATTATTGAATTTTGCCATGGATTGAAGTCAAGGCCTCTTGCCTATAGTTTGAAACCAAACTTTTATCTTTTTAAAAACATGTCCTTCTCGACTCTTGCACGTGATGCAACACAATAAACATTTATTAACTGACTACTGTGTGCAAGGCACTGCATCTGTATCCTGTGACTGCAAAGACAAAAAAAAATTAAGTAGCTCCTGACATTCCACTAGTATTTGCACATACACAGAAATATAGACAAAGAAAATTTTAGGATAGAAAGAGTACGAATAACAGGATGAGAAGAGATCTATCAAGGAAAATTTCACATAGGAGCTGAGCTAAGGATTCTAAAGGGTCAAGGTGTAGAGGATTTAAATTCCAGGCATGGTACATTGACTATGCAAAGGAATGGAGGTGGTTGGTGAAATGCTGAATCTGGGGAACACTTAATAGACCAGATTGGTTTGGAATGCTGAGTATGTGGAAGGGAGTCCTCTAGCAGCAACAACAACTACAAATCTGGAAAGGAGCTAGATAGAAGTAGGTAGCTGGAGGCCAGATTTTATGTGGATTTAAATGTTATACTAAGGAATTAGTATTTTGTTCTAGAGGCAATAAGGAGCCCTTGAGATTTTTGAGCAGAGGAATGACAGGGTCAGATTTGTACCTAAAAAATATTATTTTAGAAACAGTGTGAAGGATGTATTACAGAAACATAGTCTGGAAGTGGGGAGACCAATTAGGAAGCTGTTTAGTAGTACGGGGAAGAGGTTATGAGAGCCTTTCACTAAGATTTTAGCCATGTAAGAGGCCAAAGAAAAAAGAATGGTATGCATATAAACCAAGGCAAAGAGACAGACAAGACCTGTCAGCTGATTGGCTATGGGAAGCCAGGGAGAGTCAAGGACAACTCCAAAGTTTGAATATGGATGACTGAAAAGGACAATGATGCCTTCAACATAAATAGGAAACTTTGTTGGAGGAAGGAGTTCAGGGTTGGGAGAAGAGGAAGTAGAATTGGTTCCATTTTGGAAATGTTGAGTTTATGATGCTGATAGGACATCTAGAGCTAATAGGTAGTTGGAATTTAAGACATGGAGTTCATGAGCAAAATTAGGGCTAGAGATATAGATCTGAGAATCATCTGCAGATAACTAATTCACGGGAGATGCTGAGATCACTGAAAGAGTTTGTGGAGAGAGAAGACTCAAGGACCTTGCAGGGGACAACAGGTGATTGGGTTTAGAAACAGATGGTAACTCAACAAACAAAACTGAGAAGGATCAGAAAAGTAGGAAAAGAACTAGGAGAGGGTAGTGTCAGGGAAGATAAAGGAGGAGAACATTTCTAGGAGGAGGCAGCAACATCAAACTCTACAGAGGGTCAGCATAGGCTGTGTACCAAGAAAAGATTGTCCCCAATAGCAGTCCTATTCCCTTTCATCTTCTTCTCTTTTTCGTTTAGCTTAAAAAACACTTTTTGTTGTCCTTAGCATTTCATTATTGACTTTTTTGTTGTTCAGTCATTCAGTTGTGTCCAACTCTTGGAGACTCCATGAACCCTTCTATCCTCCACTATTCTAGAAGTCTGCCCAAATTCATGTTCCTTGTTTCTACAACACTATCTATACATCTCATCTTCTGCCATTCCCTTTTCCTTCTGCCTTCAATCTTTCCCAACATCAGGATCTTTTCCAATGAGACTTATTTTCTCATTATGTGACCAAAAATCACTGGCTTAACTCTTATTTTGAGCATTTAAGACACTCCTTCTATAGGACAATGTGATACTTTTATATTAATATTCCATGATCTGGTCTTGTTTTCACCTTCTGTACATGAATTAAAAAAAAAATCTTTTACTTTGCAAAGTGAAAAGAATGACTACACAGAGACCCCAGGTGGAATTGGAGGAGTGACATACTAATCCAAATTTCTTATCCGGAGGTTTGAAAAAGAAGAGGGTATGAAAAAGAGCTCCATTCTTGTTTTTTTTTTCTTCCTTGGTATATTTTATGTGTAGGATGAGGTCAAGAACAAGTCATCCACATCTGTCTGGATACAAAAAAAATCTCTAATTGAAATTTCCAAAATTATAAAACAAACTCCAACTTTGACTCAATGTATGTCAGGGAAACCTCCAAGTCAGGGAAGAATTATAGGTAAAAGCTCAATTCTGTGTGTAAATTTGTTTTACATAGTAGGAATATATGGAGTGAAATTTCTCCTTAACCAGCTTCTCCCTGAAGCAAGCTTCTTTGCTTCTTACTTTACACTCCAAGTCCAATCCATGCCATCTCACCTTCAAGGTGTAGAAATTTTTTTTTAATGATCAGCTCCTCTTTTAACATTCCTTGGAGTGGCTGGGACATTTCTGAGATAATGACACAGAGAAGGGTGCCATATTTCCTACCTAATAATGGGACTCTCAGTCCCTTCCCAAACTAATTGGAAACATGCATTGCCTGCCAGTCCAGTGTCCAGTTTTATGGCACATTCAAGGATTGCAGTCCTCTAGATATGCAGCATTCTGTGGAAAGGTCTTTGCTGTTATGGATGATTCAAGGGTCCTCATCAATGGTGCCCATAAATGGTACTAGAGCAGGTTCTAGTGAATATAAGCTTTTGTTGGTTTTCTGTTTATACCTGCAGCATCTTAACTCACAAGGAAGCTAGGTGAATTCACAACACTTGAAAGTGCTTAGCTCTCAGATTATCTATGTCAAAGGTTCTCAACCTTTTTTGTTCTTAGCCTTTTTATTGGGGTCATAGACCCCATTAGTCATCTGATGTTGCTTATGGACTCTTCAGAATAGTATTTTTAAATTTCTAAAATAAAATGCAGTGGATCATAAAGGAAAGCAAAGGTTAGTGAAAATAAAGACATAATTTTTTTCCTATCCACAGACCCACTGAAATCTACCCTGATCTACAGTCTTGAGAAATTTCATTTGACCATTAGGAAAAGTAATATTCCAGAGGATCCTTTCTAAATGACTTACTGACCACATTTCTGTTTATATCTAAGAAAACCTCAAATTTCAGAGTTAGGATCAGATTTACTTGGCTTTCTTATTTTCCATTATTCCAGTTTGGGGGATAGAGAGCAGAATACCTAGCTTCTTTTGTCTATTTTCCTCACCCACCTTTGTTGGAATAACTTTTGGCCCGTTGATACTGTTTAGTTGCTTGGGTCAGGGAATCAGATGGGAGATGCTTAGTTCTCATGAAATTCTTGCTTTTTTCTCCTTTATCAAAGAGCCAGCCCCTGGGAAACAAGGTGGAAATGGAGATTGTGAGCATGCTGGAACAAAATACAACTCTTTTAAAATTTGGATATCACTTTACACAACAAGGCCCTCGGCTCCGGGCTTCTAATGCCATGATGAATAATAATGACCTTGGTAAGTTAGCCAGCCCTGTTCAGTATTTTGAAGCACTGAAGAAAGATGCCTCTAAATTAAAAAAAAAAAGACATAAATTTCCCTTATGAATCTAGGAGAAGGTAAGGAAGTGAGAAGCAGTGATACCAATAAAAAATGCTTTCTTTCAATCCCAGAATTATTACTTTTTTAAAGGCAACCTCTGGCCAATTTCTGTGTTGAGAACTATGTAGGGATATAAGAGTTTATCAAGAAGAACTCCTCCAAAAAAAATTCAGCTCACAGACTGAGCTTATATAAGTCATACCTCCTTTGTGAAGTTTCCCTAAGAATCTTAGCCTACCCTGACCTTTCCCTTTTATGAACTCTTGTAGTACCTCTAAACCCTAACAGTCTAATATAAGGTTCTTCCATGTATACTGTCTTATCCTGCCATTTTGATTTTAGGCTCAGTAAGGGAAATTAAGCTTTCCACTTCTCTTAAATCACCCACAGCACCTAGTTGGGGTGCTAAACACACCACCATAGGCAATAAATATTTGTTGAATTAACCTGAATCGACTGTCTAGTAGAAGCATCCAAAGGTCTTTTTTTTTATCCCAAAAGGTTAAGAAGCATCTAGTCTCATGGGGCTTGAGGATGTAGAGTCCTTAAATACGAATCATCCTCTTTGGGTAGCATTGTATCAGTCATTCAGGGGATGACCACTGAATTAGAACCATAGATGACAGGAACCCAACAGTTGATTGAGGCCAGATCCCTCATTATATAGTGGTGATTTCTGCTTCTGTTCTTCTGGACCCCAGAAGTTCTTAACCTTTCTCAGTGTGTCCTATATTCTTTTGGCAGTCTGGGGAAGCCTTTATATATATCTCTTCTCACAATATTGCTTTTATATCATAAAAATAACAAAACAGTTATGCTAAAAATATGATTTCTTCCCCATCCGAGTTTACAAAACCCCTTACATTCACTCATGAACCACCTGGTTTTCTGTTGGGTTCTGTGGATGCCAGGCTAAGAAGCCTTGCCCTAGATGGTGGAAAATAAGAATAATCCACATAGATAGTAATTTATAGGCTATGAAGTGCTCTGATTGCAGATCATGGAAGAAGAGTTGGAAGAGTCCACACAAGTCATTGAGTCCAACCTACAAATGGAAGGAATCTCTACCACACCCAACAAGTAGTTGGCTAGGGTTGTCTGGCAGATAGGATTACTAATAATTAATTAAGTAGGCACTTAATAAATTGCATATTCCCTTCCTTCTTAAAAGCTACAATGAAATCTAGGCAAACTATATCTACAACATCACCCTCATCTACTAGCAATAATTTTAACAAAAGGAAATGAGGTTAATTGGGGTTGATTTGTTGGTTTTTTGTTATCATCATTGCTCCTTCTAGTTTTTCACCAACCATCTCTTTAATTATTTGTTCTAGAATTTTTCTGGGAATCTCAGGACCATACTCCAGAGCTTGTAGTCTGCAGGGGCTGTTCTCTTCCCTTTTTTTGAAAATTGAGACATTTGTCCATCTCTGGGGTTGTGTTCTTGTTCTCTCTGTCTCTGTCTCTCTCTGTTTCTTCTCTCTATTTCCCTTCCCTCCTTCCCCCTCCCCTCCCCCTCCTCCTTCTCTCTCTCTCTCTCTCTGTCTCTCTGTCTCTGTCTCTCTCTATCTCTCTCTGTCTCTCTCCTCTCTCCCTCTTCCTCCCTTTCTCTCTCTCTCTTTAGGAGAACTCTTTTCTTCATAACAACTTCAGCTCATACTAGGATGCAGAAAACAGTCACTCACTTGTGCAGAAATATAAATATTACATTCTCTATGCAAGTCCCTGAACAATTTCCCTTCCTCTTTTAATACTAGTTGGAATTTTCAGCCTTGGGGTGGCTAGGTGGTACAGTGAGTAGAGTGCTGGCCTTGGAGTCAGGAGGACCTGAGTTTGGATCCGATCTCAGATACTCAACACACACAAACAAAAAACCTAGCTGTGTGACCTTGGGCAAGTTACTTAAACCCAATCGCCCTCCAAAAAGCAAAAAAAAAATTTAGCCTTGGTTGTTTGTGTTTTAACTTTATGGATATCCTCACTTTGACCTTAACTTTATCCATCTCCCCCTTAGCCCTGCACAAACTTCTATATTTATTTCATCAATTTACTACACCCACTAGTCTCTCTATTGATTTGCTTTACTCTTAAACTTTAGGCATTTGAGTATAGACAATTGAGATTGAGTTTTACTAATGGCTCTTTTCTTAGATTTTGTCATTTTTTTTTTACTTACCTTATGTTGCCAATTCCCTATCCTTTTTCTTCTAGAATCTTTCTTCAGGTTGTATTCTCTAATCTACCTGCCCTCCTTATATCCTCCTTTTATGTCCTCCTTAATTCTTTTATATCCTACTTAAAATACTTCCCTTTCAACCTAGAAGTAGAATCCGGGCCAGAATTTGGTCCTGGAGATTTTTAATTTTAATTTCATGAAATTTTCCCCAAATTTCACAAATTTTTTCGCCCTAAATTCAATCTCTGACCTATTTCATTGGTCCAGAGTCATCTGTCAGTCACCTACATAATTCCCTTCTCTCTCTTCTGCTCCTTCTCTTGCAAAAGTTAGAGGTAGCAGACTGGGAGCAATTCAGTGCTCTTTCCACTCTGCCGTAATTGCTGATGTGGGAACTTAATAAAGGGAATAGACCTTGAAAACTGGGTTGTGGAATGTCCCAGGGAAATATGCACAGTCCCACATTGGGGTTTTCCATGTTTCATTGATAAAACCAAAACTTAAAAAATTCCTAAATGAATAGATTTCAGATTCATAGTAGGTATCAGATGATGTGGGAACCGTGGCCACACCGTGGCTTTAAAATAAAAAATTTGTCCCATGCACTAAGCTACTTAAAAACATTTTTCCATAATAGGGGGAAATTCTAGGTCTGATATTCTGTAAACTTCTTCCTTCAAAAGTGAAATTTAACTAGAAAATATTCATTTTATGCTTATGATGAAAACTAAAATTAGGTGTAAATGCTGGTTTAAAGGAAATGTACTTACATAGTTTCTTTGGAACTTTATGGGACTTATTCCAATGGCTCAGCTCAGCTGGAGGGTTCCCAAATGTAGGCATGTTTATTGTTATTCTATTCAGCATGTGACCCTTGGCAAGAGAGATGAGATTGTGGAGTTCAATTTTTCTGAGCCTGAAGTAGCAATACATGTGTCACAGTAGTGAGGCTTTGCAAAAGAGATTCAGAATAACAGATTTTCATGAATCAAATATGGATATCACTAGTAATAATGAATCAAATTTATATTACGTTTTCCCCCAAACACAGCTAGTATTTTAGAATCTATATTGAACCCAGATCTTCTGACTCCAAGTCCAGTCCTATTTAAAAAATTATTTAGTACACAGCAGCATCACAATTCTTGGGTTCCTAGATTCCAATTTTCAAAAAACCAGTGTGTCTAAAATATCTTGGAGAGTTTAATTTTCATTCTTTATTTAAATGATCAACAACTTAGGGGTGCTTGAATCTGATAATTTGCTCCATCAATACATTTGTCAAGTCATCAAACAATAATACAGTATGTCTTTAGGCAAGTTCATGCATGCTCAATTCAGAATGATCAACTGTAACACAATTGTTAACCCACATAGTTTTGATCTGAGGGTAAGAGAAGGCACAAAAATGGAGTCCCTGAAAACTAGGTAGTGAAAAAGTGAATCTTAGAGATATTCCTGAGTTGAGGGTCTTGGTATATTTTGAAAAGTATGGTTGATTGGTTGCATGTTACTATCCCTTAAGTGAATAAAACATAAAAATTTGATGGGCAAACGATACTTTTCCCAGTCTTTCTAGTGTTTCATGAGGGAATGAGATCCACATTACTATGAATTCCCATATTTTCTCCACTACTAGCACCATGGTAATATTATAACTGATGGTAAGGAATATCATTGATATAAAGAAGTCACCATCCAGGCTCTATTTTCAGTATTCATTTAGATTCATATTTGTCCAGAATTTTCCCTCTCCTCATCTTCCTCCTCCTCCCCCTCCTTCTTCTCTCTCTTTCTCTCCCCCTCCCCCTTTCTCTCTCCATCTCCTTCTCTCCCCCTCCCTTCCTTCTTTCTTCCTCTTCTCCCCTCTCACTTTCCTCTCCTTTCTCCCTCTTCCTTCCCACTTTCCCTAGCAGGGCAGATGAAATAAGGTCTGTACTTCCCCTCACAAAGGGCATTTCCCTTGGGAGGCATGAAATCAGCAATTAGAACTAGTAGTAAAATGATCACCCGGCAGTATTTCAGCCTCTAATAGCTGCTGCTCCTAGAGGAAGGATTTGGAGCACTGTAGTATCAATATTCCTTTTAGCATTTCTTCTTTTCTTTTAACCTCTTGGTTGACCTAGAAGATTTAGCACAAGCATTTTTCCCCAAAATGCAGTCACACCCTTTTAACTATTCTGTATGCAACAGCCGACAGGGAGCAACCAGGCGCTATGCTGATGGACTGTTTCCAACAGTGATACTTCAGTTGCCTCTTGTGTTGTAACTATTTATAGCTACATTAACTATGTTCCTTATTCTCTAAAAATATATTAGCAAAGACCTCCCCACTAGAAAAAAAATCGAAGTTAGAACTACAAGTCTGAAAATTATATTTCTGTTGTGGAAAGGAAAAGTAACAAGTTTAGGGCTGACAAATGTCCTTTTCTATGAAAGTCATTAGTTCCCTCCAGAGGACACAAAGAATATCTAGTGATGGCATCTTGCTCAGAATCCCGTTCTGCCATTTGTATCCTTCTATGAACTTAAAAAAAAAAGAGGCAGGGGGGAGTGGAGGATAAGACACATGAGTCATTGGAATGCATTACTAAGATGAAGTATGACATTTCTGCTAGAGAATTCCAAGAAAAGGGAAGTCAGATCTTTTTTTTTTCTTTCTGGCATGGCATAAAAGCTGGGTGATGCTCTGAGGCATTCTGTAAATGTAGAAAATCCAGTTCCTGAACACCTTTCTTCCATTCACCCACTCTTCAGTCTTGGAAAGGGGGTGAATTTTAAGTCATTCACTGAATTATATCTATAAGTTTGAGACAAAAGATGGCCTAATTTACCATCACAAAACTATCATTCTGAGAGGGGAAGACCCTCAAAGTTTCTGGCCAGAATAGAAAACAGAGAATATACACTCATTCTAAACCATTAAAACTCTTTGAAAATGAAGGATGAGCAACAGCTATAAATTTACAACGCACTTATATAAAAGTGGCAGATTAGGAGGTATGCATATTTCAAAATTTAAAGCTAGAAGTGGTGTTGTATTATTACCTAATGAAAATTGCTGATATGTGATTACTTAGTTGATAATACAACTACTGCAGTTTTTGTCATTTGGCACTATGTCTTGAAATTATTAAGTCTTAGGTTTCATTAACTGAAGCAATGTCTAGAATGAGCAAAGTCATATTTTTGTGCTGGTTCAACCATCTGAAATGTGGTGCTCAGTACTAGGCATTATGTATCATGAAGGACATTGACAAACTGGACTATAATTCAGAAGAAGAAGATGGGCATGTTGACAGGGCTTGATTGGCATATCAGAGAGGAAGAACTAGGAATGTTCCAGCTGGAACAGAGAATACTTAGTGGGGGAGATGATAGTTGTCTTTAAGTATCTGAAAGGCTGACACATGAAAGAGTGATTAGATTTTTTGTTACTTGGCCTCAGAAAGCAAAACTTCAACCTGTATGTTGAAATTGCAGGGGCATATTTTAGTTTTAATTGGAAAAAGTTTTGCCCTAATAATCAGAGTTCTCCAAAAGTTGAATAGGATCCTCATTACTGGGGGTCTTGAAATAAAATAAGTTGGATGACCACTTGCCCGGGATGTTACCGTTCAGGTATGGGTTGGACCAGATGACTTCTCAGGTCCTTTCCAACTCTGAGGTCCTATGATTCTATTTAATTGTCAATCTGAAAGACTTTCTCATGGACAGTACTATTCATGTGGGATGTGTATTTCAAATGCTTTGTAAATTTGTGAATATTGGCATTCCCTATTCAATCCCTTCACATTTTAGAAGACAGTTTAAGAGTTGTGATTGTTTGATGAACCTCACAGCACTTAGGCTAGGCCAATCATTGGATGACAGGGTCCATTAGATGGGTGGGGTCCATTTCCAGGCCTTTCTAATTTCATAGGACCTGACCAAGCTTATGTTTTACTGGTATGGTCTTTGAGAGACCAGAGCTATCTGCATGGCACAAAAATCTGTCAGGAAGCATTATGACAATCCTTATCTATTCCCTAAATTTCAACTTAGAGGGGGTGGAGTCAAGATGGTGGAGTAGAAGCAGGACCTCCCCTGCTGCTCTGGCTTCTACAATCTATGTAAAAAGAGTACTCTAAACAAACTTTGGAGCTGCAGAACCCACAAAATGATACAGAGAAGCTAACCTCCTGCTGAGGACAGCCCGGCAGGCCGGCAGGAATAGGCCAGCTCAGTGCTCTGGGAGTCCAGCCCCATGCTGAGGCTTTAACCCCAGGGCATGAGGGACTCCAGATAAGCAGCAGCTGTGGCCGTTTCCAGATTTATCAACACATAGATGCAAAGGACAAAGTGAGAGGTCAGTGCAGTCTGGACTTTGGGACCCAGTAAGTGTGAGTGCCTGGATTTTGCCCCCCAGGGCGAGAAGCTGGTGAGATGCTGGCACAGTCAACTAGTGCCATGTGGTAGCTTCAGCTCCTGGTCTGCAGAGTGTAGGGGGACCAAGCACCAGTCTTGCTCTTGCTTTAACCTTCTTGGATCTGGCTTGCAGTCTAGGGTGGAGGTCCTGGGGTGTGTGTCCAGCTTGCCAGAGCATGTGGAGACCTCACAGAGGGCACCCATCTAATACCTCTGGCAACTGAGAAAACCCCAGCATTTGGGACGAAAGCTCCCCTGTCTGGTGGCAGAGTCCTACTGTGGCAAAAAGCCCAGGGGTCAAGTGACTGAGGGGTGACATGACCAGGCAAAGGAAACAAAGCAGACAGAAGATTCCAACATTAGACTCCTGTTTTGGGGACAAAAAGAAGCAAAACATGGAACAGGAGGAAGACAGTGAAGTCAGAACTCCTGTACCAAAAGCTTCAAAGGAAAACACGAGCTGGTTACAGGCCATAGAGGACCTCAAGAAGCAGATAAGAGAAGTGGAGGAAAAACTGGGAAGAGAAATTCAAAGAACAATGCAAGAAAATGACAAAACGAGAGTCAACAGCCTGACTGAGGAAAATACCACCTTAAAAAACAGACTGACTCAAATGGCAAAAGAGGCTCAAAAAGGCAATGAAGAGAAGAATTCCTTAAAAAGCCAAATTTGCCAGATGGAAAAAGAATGTCAAAAGCTCACTGAGGAGAATCATTGCTTTAGAATTAGATTGGAGCAAATGGAAGCTAATGACTTTATGAGAAATCAAGATGCTGTTAAACAGATCCAAACAAATGAAAGAATAAAAGGCAATGTGAAATATCTCATGGGAAAAACCACTGACCTGCAAAATAGATCCAGGAGAGATAATTTAAAAATTATTGGGCTACCTGAAAGCCATGATCAAAGTAGGAATCTAGAAATCATCCTCCAGGAAGTTCTCAAAGAAAACTGCCCTGATGTTTTAGAACCAGAGGGCCAAATAGAGGTTGAAAGAATCCACTGATCACCTCCTGAAAAAGATCCCCAAAAGAAAACTCCTAGGAATATTATAGCCAGGTTCAAGAATTCCCAGATTAAGGAGAGAATATTACAAGCAGCCAGGAAGAAACAATTCAAATATTGTGGAAACACAATCAGGATAACCCAGGATCTGGCAGCTTCTACAGGTCAAAGGATCTGGGATTAAAACCAAGAGTCACCTACCCAGCAAAACTGAGTATCATGTTTCAGGGGAAAATCATGGTCATTCAGTGGAATAGAGGAATTTCAAGCATTCTTGCTGAAAAAACCAAAGTTGAATAGAAAATTTGACATTCAGATACAAGAAGCAAGAGAAGCATGAGAAGGTAAACAGGGAAAATAAATCATAAGGAACTTATCAAAGTTACTATTAACATTCCTACATGGAAAAACAATAATTGTAACTTATGAAACTTTTCTCAGTAGTTGAAGGGAATAGAAAAAAATATATATATATGTATATACACATATATATGTCTATATATGAGGGTATATTGGCATATGAATACATATGTTAATGTGAGTATATATGTTTACAGGTATACATAGATAGAGGGCACAGAACCAATTTAACAGGAAGGGATGATACTTAAAAGGTGAAATTAAGAGGTGAGAGAAGAATATAATGAGAGGAGATGGGGAGAGACAGAATGGAGTAAACTATGTCATATAGAAGAGGCAAGGGAAAATGTTTACAATGGAGGGGAAGAATAGGAAGGCAAAAGGGAATGGGTCAACCTTATTCCCATTGAATTTGGCTTGAGGAGGGAATGAAATACACACTAAATAGGGTATCTCACCCTATAGGAGAGTAGGGGGGAAAGGGGATGGATGGTAGGGAGGGCAGGCTGGGAGGGAGGGAAGTTGGAAGCACCCACTTTTGAAAAGGGACAGGGTTGAGGCGGCCAGGGGGCTCAGTGAGTAAGAGCACTGGCTCCAGTGTCGGGATGAACTGGGGATCGAATCCGGGCTCAGACACTTAGCACCACACCCAGAAATAACTGGGCGTGTAACCCAGAAATAACTGGGCGTGTAACCTTGAGGAAGTTACTTAACCCTGATTGTTTAAAAAAAAAAAAAGAAAAGGGATGGGATGGGATCAAAGTAGAGAACAGAACAAGTGGCAGGTGGGATAGGAGGGAGGGAAATATAGTCAGTCTTTTATAATATATCTACTATGTTATTGTTTTGCATTAGCCACACATGTACAACCTATACTGAACTGCTTATCTTCCCAGTCAGGGTGGGTGACAAGGGAGGAAGGGAATGAATCTGGAATTCAAAGTTTTAAAATCAAATATTCAAATATGTATATATGTACTATTATTACTACTATTTTACATGTAATTGGGAAATAAGATATACAAGCACTGGGGCATAGAGATCCACTGGAAAAGTCGAAAGGGGTATGGGAGAAAATATGGGAGAGAGAAGATTGGAGGAGGGGATATCCTGTGGGACTGCTATTTTGGGGCAGTGGGTAGGGGGAAAATGGGGAGAAAATTTGTAACTCAGAATCTGTAGTTAATGAATGATGTAATTCAGAAGTTAATAAAGCATTTGAAAAATAAAAAAAATTATAAAAAAATTTCAACTTAGAAATTACCTAGGAATTTGTCTGTAATGTCCTTAGGGTGACACCTTATCCTCTTACTTTACCTCAGATAAAGATTTGATTGTGTGGCCTGGCTTGAAAGAGTTCCCTACTTCCCTTAACAGTATAAAAAGTATACTGAAAATTTGCTCAAATGACATTTTTGGGAAGTCCTTTGGATGAGGTCCAATATAAAATTTCTTTATACCAATGAGCAGGTCATGTATTTTTGTGTGGATATGTAATCATAATAAGGGCAGAACCACTGAATTCCAGAAATTACAGTCATTCAATTGCTGTGTCATTCTGTGTCCTGAGAGCTAGATCATACTTGAGTCCTGATGATAACCTTTATTAGGTGTCTGACATAACTCACCTCTATTTCTCTGTGTACCAGTATCATATCTATATGGCAAGATTCATGAAAAGGACAGCTTTTATTTGTATAGCTAAAGAAAAAAATTCATCTTTATACCACTTTTCCCAGCCATGATTTTTATGGGTCTCCTTGTTACACTTACATCCTCTTGCAGAACAGGGGTGACCAAAAGTTCTGTATGCACATATTCGATTATAAATCATTAGAGATAAACAGAAATGGAGTATACACCTTCTTTTGTTCCTTGGTGGTTCTTTCAGGTGCATGTGTGGCAACTGATAGAAGGTTTCCTGTCAGGAGACCAGTATCAGCCCATGAAAACAGGAGTGGATTAAATATTATGTCTCAAAGCCTTTAAATCTACTACAGAGACTAAATGAGGGATAAGTAAAAATTTTAAACCACATTCTCTTGTATTCATAAAAGAGAAGAAAAACAACAAAATGCAAATCCACAAATCCAACCCATTCCCATGCTGGGGAAGGTCAAGATTAAAAAAAAATCTACAAAATCTCCTGGGGGCTATCATAGATTCCTCTACCTTGATACAAGCTAGAATCAGTTTCTTGAAGGAGATAACTGTGTATGAGATTTTAAAGCAATAAGCAGGTTATTTTACATGTAGTAAAACCCTATAGCAGGCCTATGAGAACTTCTTGGCATGATGGCATACGCATGCAGAACTTTTATGTAGGGCTGAGTTTGTTGCTTTGCACCATGTTAATAAAGGTTCCTCCTGATTACCATCATCATTAACCCTTTTCATTAAGACCATCTGGGCCCAATGTATTATGGCATTCCAGAACTCCCGTCATATGGACGAGGTCTACCATTGTTTACCACACCTGAGTGGTTTTTGCCTTTGGTACTTAATACGTTTTAAGCATTGAGCAGCTACTGTCTCATTCAGTTTTTGTTGCAGCTCGTATGAATCGGTCTGGTGGTCTCTGGCATAGCCTCTCAACTCTGGAATGGGAAGATGTCTAAGTATAGACATATTTTATTCCCCATTTGGCAATAGCTTACCATCTATGCTACACAGGTGGTGCCTTCTGCTGCCACCTATTGGTGCCACACAGATTTGTATATATTCCTTTTTTCTTGTGGCTTTATCTTTCCTGCTCCTCACTCATCCGCAGACATTTAGGTATTTAAATATACTTTATCTAATCAGGTCTGTTACAGACAACACTTTTGACAAGTCATTCCATGAGCTAATGTCTTGGTTCTGCACCCTTCTGGCTACTGTCTTCCTATTTATGGCATTTATCTTCTTCAAATAATATGAACAATGTTTGAGTTTATGTTTGTCTTTGTAGAAATTGTGAAGTTACACAGTATGGAAGAATAAATGATGTTGCTTAATTTTTGTTCTAAAAATTCTGTGTATACATACACACATTGTATTTATATATATGTATGCTGTCTATACATGTATACATATATACATATGTAAATAAATATAATAAAAATAGCAAGATTTCAGAAATTTTAGGAATGTTTTCACCATAACGACATCCTAGTCTGGCATTTAATAGAAATTCCTTGATATTCATTACAAAGATATATTCAAACTCAGCTGATTTAATAGCTTCAATAGGTTAGGAAGAAGTAGTAAAGTTGGCCATGTCATACACTGGCTGCTCACATACCACAGGCCATGTCATACACTGGCTGTTCACACACCGTGGGCTATGTCATACACTGGCTGTTCACACACTGGCTGTTCACACACTGTGGGCTGTGTCATACACTGGCTATTCACACACTGCAGGCCATGTCATACACTGGCTGTTCACACACCATA
>NW_027185890.1:9797829-9936179 GCF_028583685.1 Petaurus breviceps papuanus
CACTGGCTGCTCACACACTACGGGCCACGTTACAGACAAGCTGTTCAGAGGGGTCTATTTAGGAGTCACTTGTAAATGGTTCTCCATTTCACAAGTGCTCCATCTGAGCCAACTTTACAAAATCTGAGAGATGCGTGCCCACTAAGTACCATTAAAAAAAAAAAGGAAAAAAAACCTTTGGCCCTTAATGTAAAAGAAAGTCCTTTTCCTTCTGCTTGCCAGAATTAAACACACTGCGGGTTAAAGTGAAAGTGATTAGTTGTTGCCTATATATGTATGAATTACGTGCATGCCCACTAACTACTGTAGCTTATCTCTGTCTAATTTCTGTTCCTTTTCAGTGAGGAAGAGGAGGCTGGCAGACTTGACTGGGCCCATTATTCCCAAGTGCCGAAGTGGCGTTTAGTCTGTGGAGCTGGAAACTATGCCTTTAAATAGGACATCTGCTAAGAGTTTGTGCTGTATGGGAGAATCAATAGAAAACAAACAAAACACCTGCAGTGTATTTTTGTGATTCAGTTCTGTATTGCATCTTTATGCACTAAATGTTTTTAAGTTAACTAGTGGTTGTAGTTGAAGATTTTACAAAATGTGGTTAATGTGAAGTTTTCTTTAGTCATAGAAGTTCAAGATGGTTATTTTAAAAAAACCTGCTGATTTCATGGAATAATACATAATAGTACCAAAGCAACTTAACCCCACAATAATGTTTATATTCTTTTCCTGGGTGGTGTTTGGGGTAATTTAGGTTGTGTTATGCATGAAACAAACAGCAAACTATCCCACTGGTTTTAGAAGCATTATAAAATACTTTATTTTAAAACTTGATCTCAAATCTTTAGCAAATATAACAGTTTGATAGTCATTGTGATGATTCTTTTAATTTTAAGAATTTAATTTCAGAATTGCACTCAACAAGCTGAAGAGCTCAAAAACATGGAGAGTTTCTAATTATAGAAAGGCAGGAGCAATAAGGCCACAGATTCTTAATAGCAGTCACAGTTATTGAAAAACATAAAACAAAGAGGTTTTTTGAGTGTTTGAAAGTGATTTTAAAAATCCAGATTTTAAGGTTCAATTTCCAAATCTGCCCCTTTCTCAACCCCAATTCCTCTTTTTTTCTTTAATAAAAACTTTTATGAATTTACCAATTAGCATTTTAAGTTAGAAAGGATTGCTCCCCTTCCCCCTTATTAAATGTCTATTTTATGATAGAGATGAAAACCTGTAGACAAAGTACTATTTGAAAATACCCTTTACATTAAGTAACGCTAAAGGTTAGATAGATGACCAAAAAGTGGAATGATATATATAACCTGGATAACCTAAGGATAAACATCATATTTTATATATCTGTTATTATAATGGGAAAGCTTATAGACAACTCATCTGACCTCTCCTTTATCTAAACAATGACCACTTGACCTGATTCCAGGTATAAAGTAAAATTTTGAAAGATAATACCATCCTTTAGGTCTGAATATATAAAAAAACAGAAAACCCAAAGAACTTGGATGAACTATGTAACAAGATGTGGGATAACTGGGAACAGCATTTCTAAATGTCTGCTGGTTTTGTCACATTGTACATCTCTAGGGATCAAACAAAAATAGTTTTTAAACAAGCCTCCCAGTCCCATCTGATAGAAATAACACAAAGCCCAAAAGACCTTGTGCCTTTTAATATGCCACAGTGCCAACTAAACGAATTTTTTTATTGACTTTGGAAAGACTTATAATTTGTGATTTAGTAACTCTTAAGATAAGAGCATGCCAAAAAAAGCTGAAGAGTTCAGAATGGCTTACAGAATTCTGAGAAAAGGGAGGGGTTATTTTTGTTTCAGTGGCTTTTGAAGAAAAATACTTTATATTTTATATATTTGTATTAATTTATCTACAGTACAAGGTCATAATAGATGGAGCCAGAGTATTATCATTACAGGAAGAATGTATATTGAGCCTCAAAATATGGCCCAGAAAGAGCACCATTCTTCAGGGAATTGTTGAAACCACTCTCAATCACTGTAAGCTACAATGTAACATTAAATCAGTTGGTCTTATTACCGTTTCGTGTCTTGTGGAGGACTCTGTCCATGAAGAAAATCTTGGTATTTGTCTTTTGGAACAATATTTGAGCAAAAAAACATTTAGCCAATCTGATACTCTCAACAAACCCCCTTAAAATGCAAGTTGTGTTTACATACTCTGTAAAGATAACCAATTTCTTGAGCTCAAACAGTTCATGGAAGATTCTACCACAGAACTAACATTGTGCAAAGCCCACCATCTTCATAGCTCACAGAGTAACAACAAAGCAGGAAGGGACTTGTAGAGATTTAGTCCAATCTGCTCATTTTACAGAAGAGGAGACCAAGGCTTAGGAAATGGAAATAGGTTGCTCAGGATTATGCAGCTAATAAATTGCAAAACTAAGGCCCCTGTCAAGTGATCTTTCTACTATAATATATAATTTTTCTGAGACAGCAATTGTAACAAGAGTGTTAGCTATCACTCTTGTGCTTTCAAATTTCATGGAATGATGAGGTCCTAGTTGATTTGAAAGCTATACCTTTCCTATTCTTTACATTCTAAGATGTTAATGTGGTGCCCATTATGACTTACTAGGTAGATGGAATAGTTGAAAAGATCAGTTTGACCCATGTGCTGTCCCTTCCACAGGATGGGGTGGAGGTCAAAGAAAGAATACTGGCTCAGGGCTCAGAAGCCCCGAAACACTGCCACTAATTTACTGGGTAACCCTGGGCAAACATTTCACCTTTCTGTGTGTTTCAGTTTCCTCACCTACAAAATGAGGATAAAATTAAATGTTCCACTTTTCTGAGGTTGGCTTTGAGGCTCAAAAGACATGAAAATGCTCCGAAAAGTACACACCACCAGAGAGATACAATTGCTTTGTTTACAAGTCAGAGAAGTACCTTAAGAACTTGAACTAATTTATAAGGTTTTCCTACTTCTAATCAGAGACAATGGTTGTTTTAATTAATAAAGAGGCACATCTCACTTTCAGAGTCTCATAAGAGCATAAAAAAATCATACATCTATAAAACATACACTTGAGGGTGATTTTAACCTTACAGAATGACTCTTTACTAAATGATTCACTACAGTTTGCTTATATAAGAAGTTCCCAAATTGCATTAAAATAATTTTGATTTACACAAATTTGATTCATCTACTTGGTCCAGCAGAGTTCTGTTTTTTTGGGGGGCCTAGCTATTATCCCAATAGCTGCTTCTGCTTTAGGCCTGTTAGTCTTATCTGGATTAGCACACCCCCATGTCCAGCACCTTTCCTGCCTGTGACATCCAAGGTGGAAAGCTAATAAGTCAGACCCTGCCTGTATCTTTAAAACACCTTCCTCACATCTGTAACCTTGATGTATGGAGAAACAACAGCCAGGATGAGTGGTGATATGTCATCCCTAACTCCCCTTTGCTGCCGTGGTCTGAAGACCCATCACCTCTAAAGATTTAGTGACATCTCTAGCTATGACCTCATCTTGTTTTGGAGGGGCCATCTACTCTTATGGTTTAGGGGTGGGTGCTGCCCCAGTGTTGCTTCCACTTCCAGTCTTCAGGATCTCCAAGGGGCCAAATAAAGGCCAACTACTTTCTGCAGTAGATAGCTGAGGTCTAATTCTACTGCAAGGCCTGCTTTAAGTCCCCAAAGGGACCAGAAGAAGAACATAAAAATATGGAAAGCAAAGTATATTGATAATGACAACTAGCTATTAAAATAATTTTCTCACTAAGTAATAAAGTCTTCCATGTGTGATTATGGATTTATGACTCTCTAGACTCATTTTCATCTGTGGAATTCTGGTGTAAAGCACAAAAGGACCTCTATATATAAAGCAAAAAAATTGGATACTTTTAGTTAATTTTAAAGGTTAACAAGGGTGGAAATGCCAGCTTGCTTCTACTCCTATAACTTGCTGGATATTTTTAAAATTTTGAACTGGACTAATTCAGTGAAGGTCATGCACCACTACCTACTTCAAGCAGGGTGGCATTCCATTATTAAACTGACCAAATGATATCCTTAAGCATATTTCTTATCTCAGTCCTTGAAAAGGAGACTGTATTCTTGCTGGAAACAATGGGTTCTAAATGGTTAATTACTTCTGTTATCTACTTTCCATTCGTTTAGTGAGTACCAACAATGTGCATGCCATGGTCTGAGATTCTAAGATAATACTAAACTTTCTATTAATTCAAGTCATTTAGTTTTATATGATTTTGGCTTATTGCAGTAGAGCTAACAGGATGGAAATTAATCGCTCAAGGTGTTGCTTGGGTATGAAAAGATTAAGTCACATGGGCAATTTTCCTGTTACAGCAGAATAGGGCACTTATTCCTTTTGTTACTTATATATTTTCCAAAATTTACAGTAATGAATAAGCCAGAAATTACTAAGTGATAATGATCTGGCAAGTGCATTTCAACAGCAGTTAAATTAATATAATATAATAGATATGTTCCTGAAAATACTACGAAATAATGTAAGTCAAATCTTATATGCCCAGTGCTGTATATTCATTAAGGGTGGAATATTCTAAGAGTTGCTGAGGAGAAACACAAAGCCCAAGAAAGAGTTAAATACCACACTCATAATACTAGTGTCAGAGATTTAAACCCTGTCTTATTTTCCAGGTAGAAAATAGGCAAACCTCCTTCAGCCCAGAAACTGCCCTCAGGCTGTAGAGATTACACACTACACTACAGTTTGAGGAACATTTTGCATAGAGAACCACCCCCTTCTCCCCCATCTCATGCTACAATAGTTACACCATGACTTTCTATCTTGAGATGGTTCTACAAAGTAGAGGAAATATCTGGGAGCTTACATTGGAAGAAGAAATGACCAAGAAGAATTAGAATCTACAGGCCAAATCCTAAAGCTTTCTTATTTCTATTTTTAAAAATTTTTTGGGAAGGTAATTGGGTTAAGTGACTTGCCCAAGGTCACACAGCTAGTTTTTGTGTTAAGTGTCTGAGGCCGGATTTGAACTCAGGACCTCCTGACTCCACAGGGCTGGTGCTCTGTTTACTGCGCCACCTAGCTGCCCCGGTTTCTTATTTCTAAAAAGCTAACAGAAGTGATGACAGTAACATCAGTAGAAGTATATATGTCTTATCTTCTCTCTTTTCTTTACTACCAAGCTATCAATTTAGCAAGGATCCAATGTAAAAAGCCAAAGCTGACGTACTGACTGAACATTCTCAAAGTGGTAGTTTGAGACCCTAAATTGCAAATGAAGGGAACAAAACTTTTAAGTCTTGGGCCTTGCCTCTACATACAGACATACTTATAGGAAATTCTTACTGCTCTAGTTTGTGAAATCTAAAATGGCAACTCTAAGTATCTAAAGATTTCTTAGATCTCTTTAAATATTTGTTATTGTTCATTAAATTCACAGGATTGCAATTATATAGTGACTTTGCTATAATTTTAAGAGAGTAACAACAGAAGCCTGTATATTGTGTGCTTTCAGTCCTATGGAGCATATTCCTCTACTGTAGGACTGTCAAACATCCTCCCGATGTAATTCATCTCAAAGTGGCCAAGTGATGTCACAACATTTCCCACATATCAAAGCCCTTTCTGTCTTCAAATGGTCAGATGAGAACTTAGCCTAACAATATCAGCATCACTCCTTCAGTCTTAAATGCAGCCCAAAGATGATGTGATAGAAATGGCAAGTGGGACACAGCTCTCTTGTTGGTGAGCAGGGACAGCCTACTGTACGTCATTACTCTAGGGTCACTGTCAGGACCTCCTCTTTGAGGCAGGTCTAGGCCTTGGTCCTCATAATTGACACTGTGAACCCAACAGGGATAATGTTTACAATGTGCTTAAAATAAGCAGCGGCATAACTGCACTGGAGTTGTTGGCTTGCCTATTTACACCATCCAGTAAGTCCTGATTATTGTGAAAGTTCAGTTGGTACACGGGGCCTTTTCAGTGTACAATCACACTCTTCTTTAAAACTCTTCTCAGTTGGACTTGAAGTTAGCTTGGCTCCTTTATCCTGGCAAGTGAGACAACATGCTGTAAGCCCCTTCTCTCGGCATTCTGAACAGGACAAGATGAGCTGGCGGCAGTGTGAGGTGGAACATAGTTTATACTGGTCCCACTGGACTCCACAATATGTACATTCTGGGAAGGGCAGAAAAGCAGGTGTCACACATAGGCAAAGCAGTACCCTTTTATCTCTCCCCAAAACTACACCAAATACAACCTAACGAATGGACTGTTTGTTTCCACTGAATGCTGAAGTCTCTCATCTTTTCAAAGAAATGTTCTGTTTCTGGGCTTTGTCCTTTTGCTTCTTGAATTCTTTTTTCCAAAAGATACCACAGAAAAGACACAGGCCTTAGCTCACTTCCCTTTTATACCAGATTTCTTCGATGGGTATGCTATATATTACTACCATATTTTTACCGCTTTTTTTATCTAAATCTTTAATTATTTCATTTTAGGCCTTATCACGCCATGACTACTTGGTTTTTTTTCCTGAAACAACCAAGAACCACTCCCCAAATCAGTGACCTGCATTTGGGTCTTAACCTTCTGAATCTGTCATCATCCTTTTGCATTGGTGGCTTGATTAGTCCTTCCTTCTTTATAGATTTTCTAAATCAGTCAATAAACAGTAACTACTATGTGCCAGGGATACAAAAAGAGGCAAAAGATAGTCCCTCTCTCAAGAAACTCATAATCTAATGGGGGAGACAACAAGGAAACAATTATGTACAAACAAGCTAAACATGGGATAAAATGCAATAAGGGGTTGGGAAAGGCTTCCTGTAAAAGACAGGATTTTAGTTGAGACTTAAAGGAAGCCAAGGAAGTCAGTAGTTGGATCAGAGGAGAGAAATTCCATGCATCAGGGAAATGCCTGGAGCCAAGAGATGAAGTGTCTTGTTAATGGAATAGCAAACAGGGCTGTAGCAGTGGATCGAAGAGTACATGGAAAGGCAGGAGGGGGCTAGGTGAGTGCCAGGCTGAGTATTTTGTATTTGCTCTGGGAGGTCACAGGGAGCCACTGGGATTTAATGAGTAGCCCAACCTTGGGATATATAATACCCTTTGGGTTTGTCCCATACTTTTCTCACTTTCTTGGTGGTCACCTTTTCTCTTCTGGCCATTCCAGGATCACAGAATTTCACATCAAATCATAGGATCATTGATGTATATATAGGCAGAAGGGCCCTCACAGGTGATTTAGGCCAGTTCATACTTGAACTGGAACCAATTCCCTGGAGAACATAGGCAACAAGTGGCTGTGCAGTCTAAGGTGATCCCTCCACTGTTACCTCCTACTTTTCTGGGGGGGGGGGGGTGTGGGTGTGGGTGTCTCTCTCTGTTTACTGATCCCTGCCTTTGCTGTTCTGTCTTAATTTCACTGTGAAGATCAATCTAATTATGCTTTCTTAGTCCTCCAGACGGGTCATCTTTGGCACATTCTGTTCCTCACCACCCTGTCCAAATGTTCAGCCACATCCTACCAACATTTTCTCTGCGGTGTGACTTGGATTCATCCCCTCTAACTTACTTCCCTTGTTTAGGGTCCATGCACTATATATCTATATTACGTATCACTTGAAGGAGTCACAGACTCTTGTGCCAAGTTTCCTAAACTGAATGCCTTTAACATATCACTTTCTAAGAAACTTAACGGTGATTTTTTTTTCCTCTTCAGTGAAATCCATAATTATCATATATTTTTTAAAGCCTACTTAGTGACTACTCTTCTCTACCTCCCATTCCAGTTTGAATTTCACTGCTGCCAAAGCTATGGTTTCTTGCATATTATTTATTCATACTTATCCCTGAGCCCTTGCACTTTTCATTTTACCCAATATGGACGTTTCATTTTACCCAATTTGGAATGCCATTCCCCTTGAAAAAGATCCTAAAAGGAAGGGAGTGTGCCCACTGTTTTCTGTCTTCTCCCTCAGAATGAGGAGTTGCTGCATACAGTGAGAACTGGGTTTGTTCAGTATTTATCATAATTTTATTACAATATTATTATTTATTTATTTTATATTTAATATATATTATATAAATAATAATATTTAATATATGATAATAATTTATCAATAAATACTGGGTTTGAAGTTCAGTATTTATCATGATTTAGGAATTTTTGATAAATGAGGCTACTGGCAAATGGAAGAAATTCTGCCTTTGGATAATGAGAAGTTTTCCTGAGCTAAAAATTCATTTCTATTAAAATGGACAGACTTATCCAAAAGGCTTCGTTTTCAGGCTTGATAATGTGTCCTTCGAATTAAGTGAAGATTAACATCAAAAATTCATCTCTTGAAAGGCAGAATTTTAGAGTTGCCACCAGCTTTGGATAGTTTCCAGGATCGTGTTATTGCAGAGCTTAACTGCAGGACCTGAGAGATATTTAGTATAATTGTTTCATTTTACTGATGAGAACACTAAAGCCTGTAGAGGCTAAATTACGTGTCCAAGTTCTCCCACATAGGAGCAGAAGACAGTAGAGCCCAAGTCTCCCAACTCCCCATCCAGAGCATTAGACAACACTGATTCTGTCTGTCTTTTCCTTATTCATACTGACTAGTAGAAAGAAAGAGAGTACAGAACACTCAGACTTGGAACGTTGTGGAGAAGTGAATGACCTACCTGAAACTATGTCATTGTTGTAAGAGAGAGCATAGCGTTCGTCAAAAACAAATAGTTTCCCTCTATAAAAACCATCAGGAAACTCTTCCAGGTATTTGTGGATACCACCCTTCAGCTGGTATACTTCCTTGCATACTCCCTGTATTTTAAAAGTTAACATGAGATTAGAAAATGTCAGTAAAAGTCTTGTTAGTTTAAATATGAAGCCAAGGTCCAGAGTGGCAGTCATTTGGCTAGTTAGTGGTAAAGCCAGGACAAGAATCCAGTGCTTCTGAACCTCAGTCCCCTGCTCCTTCTATTATAGACATTTCTCTCCCATTATTTCTTCTTGGCATTCTTATGTTAGCAAAACTTAAGCTGTCCTATTTACTAGTCAGTTTAAAGGGACATTTGACATTATGATGTTACAGAAAGTCATTTTCCTCTGGTAGGGCCTTATGTGAACAATCTATACTATATATATGAGCACACTCATTTCCAGATTGAGGAAGTGTTGGGAGCCATAGAATGTTAGTTAGAAGGGACCTCAAACTGTATTTAATACAGCCACTTGTTTTTATTGGCCTAGAGAAATGAAGAATCCAGAACAAGGCCACTCTGTTTAATTAGTGCCAGAACTAGGGCCAGGTACATTGACTTCTGTATCAGGAGAGAAATTCCATGCATCCTTCCATTTCACTATACTCCTCCTCCTGGGATAGAGAAAGGGTTTTAATTTCTCATCTTTTATTTTAGATGTCACTGCTGAAGACTTAGCATTTCTCCTAATTTTCAGGAACCCCAGATTTCATCTCATATGAAAAACCCATAACTCATACAGGAAACTCACAGAAGCCCTTATGAACTCATTAAACCTGTAGAGAAGACTGCACATTTTGCTTCTGAAGTATTTTCTGTCCCTACCAGTTGCATGTTCCATGGAGCACAGCTTACCTTAGCTCTGAGGTAGGCAGAACCCCTTTCACAACGAATGCCCCCCGTACAGTACATCAGAACACGCTTGTCCTTAAAAAGTTTTAGATTTTTGTCCACATAACTGGGAAAATAACTGAATTTCCTGATGTCCGGTGCCAGGCATTTCTGGAAACGCCCCTGAAATATTGAATGACTGTCATGTGATTACACTATAGCTTTTGAAAGCAGTGAACAACAGGTAGCAGGAAAATGGGAGTTATCAGAACAACATGGCTTCATTCCTTGAACAAACTTAGCCTTGGCAAAGAAGCATCTGTATTTGACAATATCTTTCTTAAAATTGCAGGCTTTGATTTACCACCTACAGCTGAGGAAAAACTCATTTCAAAGACACTGAGCTGATAATGAAGGTAGGTTGAGCCCAGCATTCCCCTTTTTCTGAAAGACATTAAAAGGAGTGAAGAATTGTGGAGTTTTCACAAAGAAAAATTAATGAGATCCCAAATCTGTCATAAATTACAAGAGTATGCTTACAAGAGAAACCACTCCAATAGCAGTTAAGATTTTTTAAAGTCATATGCTTTTTTCTACTTCTTGACAAATCCTGAGTTCAAGATTTTATAGTTTCTTTGAAAATGCAAATACTGTCAGGATATTGAGTTTCTTAGAAATCAGGTGCCAAGAAAAATAGTGATTCTCATATGTGGTTTAACATAAATGGGCTTCTTTGTTCTTTGCAATCACTGAGTGTTATGGAAAGCATGATGAAATCATTTTATTGAACCTAAACAAGGATCTAACCCAAAATGAACTTACTATTTTACTTTCATAAAAGTTCCTGCAGTCCAGCAGAATAGTGTCATTTTGCTCTTGATTACCCTGATATAAATAATTTTCAACTTCTTTATGAAATTCACCAGGGGATAAATGGATTCCTAAAATCAAACCAAAAGTACTTTAAAGACATTTTAAAATAATCTTGGAGAGCCAGGATAAAATAATTTTAAGCGGTCCTCTCCACCCAGATAGATCTCTTATATTCACAAATTACAATTAAGTTGGCAAAATAGCTGTTTTTATAATGACAATTTTGCAGTATTAGACTGCAAGGTATCTTTACACTCTCTGCTCTGAGTTTTTTTGTGGAATCCCTGTGGAGAATCTGGCCCACCAAATGAAAGGAAATTCAGGAATTATATTCAGAATTTTGTCAACTTGTATTTGGCTTAACATCAAGGGCTCTAAGGCAGCAAAGCATGATGTAAATTTTTATCTGGTCATAAACTTTGATTCTAACCATGTACCTTACCCACTAGTCATAACATGATATTGCTATTACCATGAGAGAGAGAGAAGGCAAAAAAGGTGCGTGTTTGATGAAAAGCTTTGTTGAACTTGGTTTAACTCTGAATGGTCCAATTCTAAGTCACTGGTGGAGTAAGGGCATATTTGCACAAAATGAGAGTTTACTTGAAAATTAGTATGCAGAAAGGACTTTTAACTATTACCTATTCCTTATTAAGCAAGATCAACATATCACAAAGGGCATCACTGAGCTCAGTGGAATATCTTAATGCATAGCAACAGAGCTGTCTGGTAATAAGGAAAAGTTTGGAAAGTCTTAAAGCTAAATTAGGTAATCAGGACTCCCATGAACACATTATGATATGGTAACTTGGAATATAAAGTAAAAAAATATTCTTTGTCCCTTGGAGAATGTTCTATCTCTTTATAGCTATGGAGACTAAAAATATCAGCCAAAGTGTAAGAGAATACACATTCTTGAACCCAGGGAATATTTATTTACCCAGGTGGCAAAGTTTCTGGCTATATATAACACATCATATAGAATAAAATAAATGAAGCAGAGATCAGTGTAAACCCTAATGCATTAGCAAATTAACTGTTTTTTGCTAAGGTGTCCTTCCTAATGAGAGTAAGTTTCTTGCCTGTTCTATTGACCTTGAGTGCAAGACTGAGCTGACAGCAAATATTCAAAATTCTTTTAAAGGGGCTAATTTATCTAACATTGGTCCAGGTTAAAACACAGTCTGTTAACTATAATAGGCTTTATATCATCTAAATCAAAAAATTTCAGTGTTGAAAAGTACTTTGGACCTTGGAGATTCCTCTTTGTACATGTGAGAAAAGTGAAGCCCAGAGAGATGAAATGTTTGAGACCCCTAAGGTAACAAGAAGCATAGCTAGAATAAGTGCTCAGGTGCTTTTACTCCAACCCAAGAAACTTTCTGCTAGGCATACTGCCTAAGTCACATGATGAGAAATCTCTTTTTAGTATTGTTGGTACATATATTAATAACACTGTGCTGAAAACATGCTTGGATAATTACTTTCTTTTTCTTGACATTCATAGTTTAATTTGTATTTTCCTCTTTTTTTGGTCCCTAAGTGATATCTTGAATACCTATACACTATTATAATATGTAATGTGTTATAATAAAATATAATACACAATAATATATGGATATTAGGTTAATCTATAATAATAATGGAAAAATATTGTATGTAACTGCAGTCTTGACTGAATCTGTAGGATTGCACTGTTGTCCAGTGGATTTGACTTATTCCACTCTAGAAAGCTAGTAACTTAACTTGTGAGAATGAAATAACCAAGTGAAAAGGTTATGGGACATTTTTCAAATGCCAAAGCTTTCAAACACCAAATAGTTCTACTCAGGTTTCTAATGTGCTCACACTATGACCATTCCATATCTAAGATAGAGAAATACTTGCTTTATGCACAAATCACTATAGATCTTATTGATCTGAGTTTTCCTTTCTATTTTGCTTCTCCATACAATTATGAATCCTAATAAAGAAATGCATTTTAATTTTTCCTAAAATAAGCCTACCAGGATTTTTGTAGGAGATCACACTGGGATTGATTCCCATGGGCACAATTTCTTCAAACACACCAACACGAAGTCCTAGAAAACAGTAAGTTCCTCCTTTGCTGGTCTAGTCAATGAAAAACAAAGAATACAGTCTTTTCTTCCTCAGAGTCAAACCCCCTGCAGCCCTCCACTCCTTCCCCATTCGGGTCCTAAGACAAGAACCAAATACATGAATTTTAATGTACAGAACAATGTAACACAAATTCATAAAGTGGCTTGCATATTCCAGTCATTTCAAACAGATGGAAAATCTGACCTTTTCATAAACAGGTTTCCTAAATACAAAAATGAAAGAAAGTCTAAAATAAAAACTGGAAAACAAATTTCACTGGAATAGCCTGCAGAAACTAAACAAGAAGCACTAATGTTATTTGTCTTCTTTCACTTCTTAGACTATTACTATGGTGAAACTTGTTACAATATCACAGGTCTCATTGTACTAAATACTTTCCTTAAATTGCCTCAGGACCTTGGAAAGTGTTAGAAAGAGATGTTCTACTTCCAATGAACACTACTTAAATATGATGGGAGTGGAGTGTGTCACATAAAAAAAGGGTATCATATAAAATAAGGGTATCATAGTTTTAGGGCTAGAACAGGCCAAAGAGGTCATCCAGTATGAAATGAAACTGAAGCCCTGCCACTTAAATGGTTTGACTACATTGCCTCAAAATTATACATATAATAGATCATCCCCAAATCTCTCTTCTCAAAATGTTTCTGTCCCTATCATCTCCTCCATGGAAGACTTATGCTTCTATTCATTTATACACTGAAATTTCATGTACCGCAACCTACTAAATAAAGTTAGTTTGTATCCTATTATGGAGGAAATCGATTGGATATTAAAGAATTTCAGAAGAAAAATGAAATGACAGAATCTGAGAGGACCAGGGGTAACAAAAATAGTTTATAAATCTGAAGATAACAAAAACTAGTAAAAAATTCAGTTAACTGGAATATTCTTGTAATAAGAGTATTATGTAGTAAAAGAAAAAGTGCAATTAAAGCATGAAAACTTTTGGAAAATCTTGCTAAAATAAATTATGATGCTATTCTGACTTAGTAATTGTAGTACAGTGAACACAACTGTGTTTGGAGGATTTTACTGCCTCTTAGGTTCATCATTCTGACCTGAGAAAATTCATTTTCTTTAATACCACATATATAAAAGGTAGTAGATTTTGACTGAATCTGTCTTCATCCAGAAAGGCTGTTAAAAAAATAAAACTGTTTGTTATTTTGTTTCCTTAGAATTTGCCCCTTTTCTCCTCTAAAAGCAAAATGCCCAAAAGATTCTGATTATTTCAAAGTTACTGAGAGGTACAGCAAGGCCTAGTGATTGCCTGCCTATGAAACATACTGGCTACAAGACCCTGCAAAAGTCATTCAGCATTGTGGGTAACTCTCTAAGACTATAAACTACAGAGAAGGTGCTGGTTTGTGTTGGTAAAAGGAGTTTCCTCATCAGTTAGCTCCTTATGCTGGTGAAATCACAGATAGAGTCCCTCATTATCTGGGTTCTTATTAATTGAAGTTATAATGTTACATATCAGTATGAAAATGATCATTTACAGAAGACAAAAAGATAGCTAAAGTGATTTTTATTCCCATTGCTCTTACCTTGAAATCTTCCTTACATAAGATATTCTTAAACAAAGGATGAGAAAGCATTGCCTCCATATAAAGATCAGTTGCTAATCTGCTCCCACCCACTGTTCCATTGATTCCTTCTGTAGCAATTCGAATCTAAAATATTTAAAAATGGCAAAGTTAAAAATCAGCGCTCACCAGAATACAATGATATTGTTCTGTTAATTTTCTGCACCAGAACCACTAAACCATCAACTCCATCAAGAGAGAATACATACAACTGGGCTACCATATGTTCTATTATGGGACATCTAATAGTGATCTGTGGCTAGGGAAGAAATATTTATATTTCCACTGAAAATCCTGGGCAGACTAATATTTTACCTAACCTGAGTGGATATTTGGCTATGGAAATGAATTCTGAGAACTGCCTACATCAACTGGCATAAAAAAGAGATCCTTTTTGTGTGCAGTGTTTCTACAAATTCAAGATTTGAAAATCCTATTATAAATAAATGCATCTTTTAGATTTAATTTCAAACCTTTCTTTCTCTAAAATGATTCTATGTTCACTACATTCTTTTGGTTCCTTTCTTTCTTTTCCCTGATTCAGGATCAGAGCTTTGCTGAAATGGTACGTTAGGGTCTATGTCTCTCTTAGCAACCTTACATGTGATACTGTCTTATAACCAGGGCCAACAGGGACTCAGTTATTAAATTTTTTGGAAGGGTTCTAAGATCTGATTACTGAATTCCATCCAATCACAGCTATTCAAGTATAATCTAAATTATTATTGCTATTATCAATGTTAATGCTCTAATATACCAATTCATGAGAATTTGAAATTATTTTTACAGATTTACAGTTTAAAACTGTAAACAGTTTATGGTTTTACAGTACTTACAGGCATATATACTATGCACTTAAAAAACATTTCATTCAATTCTGGAACTTAAGGGGTATCATTCCCTGACATTTTAAAGTGATTATATACACAGATACACCAGTTCTGCAAAATGAAGATCAAGAAGTCAATCTGACATCACTTCTGTTAAGTTCCTCTATACTGTTCCTTTAAACATTGGGGAAAGGTAAAAGTTATGATACTATATTAATGTGCTATCAGAATGAATCAAAGATCAGTTCTACTCTCCATGAAACCAGAGTGCGACAGAATACAGGACAGTGAGATACAAATACAAACCTTATGACTTGAAATTACAGGCAAAATCATAAATCCCTTCATAATGGAGTAACTTAAACATAAGAGAGGTTAGTTACCTGGCTAATATTAGAGAGTTATGAGAGTCCTTGGGGCAGAGGCATAGGATAAAGCCATTGCTAGAGAGTGGAAGAAACCAAATAGTAATGCTTCACTTATCTGGAGGCCACACTTACCTCAACTATTAAGGGTATAGTTATGAACCTGGAAATAAAGGAAAAAGGCCTCTCACTGGCAAGGAAAACAATGAGATGCAACTACCCTCAGATGCACTGACTTAGAATTGTGTATAAAATATAGCATCAATAACCAAACAACTGAGAAGACAGAAAAACTTTGTAAAAGTCAATTATTGAAGAGTACTTTAGTAACCTCAACATCCTCCAAAGGCACTGTATTAGATTACGTTACAATAACTGATTTTCATAACAATGTGAACTCAGTTATAGCATATTATATCAAAGTTAGGAAGTAGGTAATGTACTATGGAAATTTCACCACGGAAAATGACAAATACTGCAAAAGCTGTGACTCCAAAAAGATCAGGAAACAGCTGGAACATTCCCTTCTGGGGAATTTTTTTTAACAGTAGTATAAAAATGGGATGAACTCATGAAGCATTCTGTTCTGTGGTTTCAACCTAGAAAAGTTTCAATTTTGATATGAAAGAAAAAAACCCCAAACTGATTTGGCTTCACTCCAATTCCATTAGACTAAGGAACTCAAGGGAAAGATGAAACTTGTATTTGCATTATTGCCTCTTTGAATCGAATGTGGGTTTTCTTGTCTCTTTTTTGGGAGGGCAATTGGGGTTAAGTGACTTGCCTAAGGTCACATGGCTAGTTTTTGTGTTAAGTGTCTGAGGCCGGATTTGAACTTTTGTCCTCCTGACTCCAGGACCGATGCTCTATTCACTGTGCCACCTAGCCACCCCTTGAATCTGAGATTTCAATATATATTTTCCATGTGCCTCACTGATTTTTTAAAATCAGTTCTAGATTTTTAAAAACTGTTTTCAACTAAAACTTATTTTAAAAATATTCTTGTCATTTCATATGGATTTCTGAAGCACACTACTTTTTACTTATGTGAAATCTTGGAGGAAGATTTAATTTTGCCCTTAGAAATGACTTTTTTTTTTGGAGAACTATTTCAAACTACGTGGGCACTTTTTCAGCTGTGTACAGATATACTGGTTCATCTCCCAATTACGTATTTTTAGATGAAACAGTTTGTTTCTACATTAATTGTTTTTTATAGTTTTCTGTTTGTGGTTAAGTGCTTCTTAATGGAAAAAAAAAGTTACATTTCTAAAAATGCGTAACTGAGCACTGAACATGTATAACCAAAAGAAAATTTTAAAAATTTAGTAGGACAATTTCAGGGCTAGAGGAATTGATTGATAGCTGTAAAAATTCTAGAAGGTATTTTTAAAGTGATGGTTTGTAAGCATGTAGAAGGAGAAGCCAGTAGAGATTTTTCAGGAAGAAGTCCTGCCTGTCTAAACTAATTTCCTTTTCTGACAGTTACTAGACAGGCAAATCAGGGGAATTCCAAAAATATAGTTAACTTGGATTTCAGCAAAAGATTTGACAAAAACTCTTTATCATTCTATCCTTCTAGATAAAGTTAAGAAATGTGGGGTAGATGATAATACAGTTGGATGGGTCTGAAAGCTGGAAAATGAATAGACCAAAAGACAGTCCCTGTCACCTTGGAGGGAGATCCCTGGTAAAGGATTCTAGGGATCTATGCTTAGTTCTGTGCAGTTCACCACTTGTATCAAGGCAGAGAGCTGAATGAACATAGCAATAAGCTTAATAATTTATTTAGTTACTTCATTCTGATGAGCTAAATTTTCCAGTTAACCTAAGTTTAATTTTCTGGCTAACATAATTGTTGATTCATAATCTCAGATTTGGAAGGAACTTTTAGAGATCATCTAGTTCAACCCATACCTCAACAGGAATCTCCTCTTAACATTTCTATTATAGAGATTACATATAACCATACCCAAGCCACTGCATGGTGCTGCCTGAGTTCACCCAGTACACTTAAGAACAGCTCAAATTTTTACCAAGTTTCCCCTGTTTAACCTAAATCTGGTTTCTATCCCTCATTCCTAATTTTTCCTTTCGGGGCCAAGAAGACAACGTTTAATCCCTCTCATGTAATAGTTTTTAATTCCTTAGAAAGAGAGCTGCCATGTTCTTCTGCCCAAGTCATCTTTTCTCTAGCTCAAATATCCCCATTTCCTTGTATCACCTGTCTTGCATCAGCTGTACACCCTGTCTGCCCTTTTCTGAATAGGCTGCTGTTTGTCTGATTCCTTCCTAAACCATAGCACACAATATTTCATGCACAGTTCTCAGCTATGGCAGAGTAGTACAGCAGGACTGTCGCCTACCTTGGTCTGCATGCTGTATTTCTCTTAAAAAAAAAAGTTTTGTTTTTAAAAAGACCGTACCACTTCCCTGTCTTGCCCAGATTAAAAAGTGCAGATGCCACTCACAGATTCAACCTCCTTTGACTGATACTGAAGCTTAAATATGCTTCATTTTCAGTCTTAGGTATTCTTCGAGTTCACCATGCTGGTGCCTGTCTTGGTTTGAATGCCAGCCTCCCTCAGAGAAGGGATTACCACCATGCCCTAGAAATCCAGCACTCTTTCCCTGTATTACACTGCCTCTAGGGCATATTTATACAATAATAGTTCACATTTATATAGTACTTTATAGTTAACAAAAGGGTTTCCTCATAAAAACCCTATGGAGGCACAAAGTGAGGAGAAATTTTATGAGCTGCTTGAAGGCGATGGCCAGGGGAGACAAAGCCCACAGTCTCAGATTTATAGCTATACTCATCTGTCTCATGTACCTCAGAGCCCACCTAGTTCAAATCCCTCATGGTAGGTCATTTTAGTGCAGAGGGTCAAGTAACTCGTGCAAAGTCATACAAGCAGGAGGTAGCAGAGGTAGTTTTAGAACCCAGGCCTTCAGACTACAAATCTAGCACTCTTCCAACATGCTTCACTGCCTGTCCAGGGAGAAATTAAATAATGGACCCATTTCTTAAAAAACACTGTCACAAAAGGCCATTAGTTTCATTAGATAGCAAAAGATAAGCTGAAACTCCCTACCACTAGTGTCACTGGGGCAGTGACAAAGAAAATATATGTGAATCTCACTTTCCACATCAGGTATTCTTCAAAAGCTGTACCTAAACCAAGGTTTTATAAAACTAAGCTGTATTCTAAATGAACACTAGAATTTCAATAGTTAACAAACTCCACAATGAATTCTTCTGCACTAATGAAATTTGTATGTTAAATTTTGTCTATGAGATTTTCTTTCAATGGGGGCTTGCCCTTATAATGATTACACCAAAGTAAAAATGTAGGAAATGTCAGCTGGATAAAATCTTACCTTTCCTGTGAGGTGCAGATGTTGGCACAAAGCTTTCTGCCAAGCACAAAGCCACTCTGGATCCTCTACATCACAGTAACAATAATATAATAGTACTACTCCCTGATTGCTATCCTGTGCACTGCAAAAAGATCAAACAAAAACAAACAGGAAAATCAGGAGCCAAAGCAAGAAAGTCACAATCAGTACCACATCTCTAGCTGGAATCTAACTAAGGTCAGAAACTAAGCTGTAACTAGCACAGCTTATGCCCACCTTTGTCTTCTCTCCCCTTTCTCATTGAAAGGTAATCATTCTTTAAGACCCACATCAAACCCTGTCTTCTATGATGCCTTCCTACCTATTTTGGAGTTTATCAACTACCCCTTTCTCTGCAGCACACAATCTAGCACTTACTTACTGTATGTCCTCTCATATTACTGGGCAAATTTTTCCCTTGTGTCTCCCCAATGAGATTTAAATTCCTACAAAGAAATGTATCTTAAATAGCTATATTTCTTTCTTTTTTTTTAAAGCAATTGGGGTTAAGTAACTTGCCCAAGGTTACATGGCCAGTTTTTTTGTGTGGGTGTTAAGCATCTGAGGCCAGAACCGATCTTGGATCCTCCCGACTCTGGGGCTGGTGCTCTTACTCATTGCGCCACCTAGCCGACCCTAAATAGCTATATTTCTAATGACAAAGATAGTGTATTACAAAGATAATTTTTTTAAAGGTCAGAAACTTCATCACCACAGGTAGGAATAATATAGAAGGAAAGTGGACATTGTCTCTGGGGGACTACAGGATGAAAACATCTGGAATACACAACTGGGAGTCTTGGGACAGAGGGCTTGGGGGAAGATGTTGGCTAAAGTACCTTTCCTAGGACAGAGTGAGTTCCAGACCCCAGGTGAAACCGAAATAAGAGATAGATTCCTTTGATCCACAATAGCAAGACTGCCTAATGTAGGTCTGTCCACCTTAGGGAAGGTGGGGAAGGAGATAACTAAATAGAGTAAGACCACAAATTATTTCTGGGGCCTCTTTGTTCCACAAATCTTCTTCTCACCTTCTTACTGATTTTGAAAATTTCTCTCACAGTTAAAGATATCAAGCTTCAAATGTAGATACTAGTGCAAGAAATAGTGAAGTCTATTTAAACTTAAGTGTAGTCAACAAAAGGTTATATATATGACTGACATCATATCCTTCCTTGATTTGATAGCAAGGATGAATTGAGCATAAAGAACTGAAACAGAGAGATTCTAGAAGTAGGGGTTACCACCATGGGAACAAAAGGGGAGGTTCCACAACTTTATCTAGGGTTAGCAGAGAATCAGTTTACCAAGGTACTTTTATCATATGTAGCTAAGAACGCTTGCTCTGCCTCAAATGAATTCATCATAAAGGAGCTCTGTTCCCACAAGATTCCTTAATGGAGGTATCAGTGTATTGCTTTTGTATCCCAAAGAGAGATAATTCACTCTTTTTCATGTATTCACTAAGGAATTGGTAACTAACTTAAGTCAATGACAGTGAAGCTAAACAAAGAGCTTTTTAAATGACATTTCTTGGCATCCATTAGACCTGGAGGGAAAAAAAAACCCACCACAGTTGCTTACTATGTTGTGTTCACTTTAAAGCAGTCTTAAAAAACCTTTGGGACAGAAATGAAATTTGATAACAACAGACTTGAATAACTGCAGAATTTATTTAGTTTTGAAAATTAATTTTTATTTAGGTCCCTTTTTCAGGTAAAAGGCCCTATAGAAATCATCTATTTCAACCCACTGCATCAATCCTTTCTACAGCATTCTAGATAGTTACCCAGAGACTGCTTGAATATAAAGTCTTCAACTAATACAGGGACTGTATTCTAAAAGTCTGTTCATAAAGTGGTTGAGAGCATTTCCCCATAGAAACAGTATAAGGATGGCGAAGATCCCAGGTTAACCAACAGAAGTCTATTTAGTTGACAATGTTCTTGGAGTGTACTGCGTTTACAATACTACAGAACCTGACATAACCAAATATAATAATGTTTTATAATTCTTTTGCTTCTGGGACAATGTAGACTTCTCTGTTTGGCTTTTCAAGTCTTTCACAATCTGGTCTCAGTTTACCTTTCCAGGCTCACTGTATATTACTCTGGTTTCCTTACTCTGTGATCCAGTCACACTGGCCTCCTCCTGTTTCTCATGGCTCCACCCCTGTCTGTACCTCTGCACTCACTATCTCCCATGTCCTTGTAATGGGAATGCAAATTTGGAAGATCTTCCCTGCTCCTAGACTAAAGTGCACCTGAAGCCTGGGGAGGGAGGCTTGTTTTTCAGTAGATACTTTTTGATTGTCCAGTGGGTCAATAAGGTTGTTACATTCTCTGAGCCAGGAGAAGGCTATATAAGCCCTGATGTGAGGCTTTGTTTTGGGGGCTCACTTTGAGAAGTGTTCTGTGATTTGATCTGTATTCTGGGAAGCCGTTGTCCAACCCCCACCCCCCCCGGCTTTGAAAAACCCAGATGTGGAAACCCAGATGTTGACTGGGTATGGATGTAATGGTTGGACAGTTTGGAAATCTGTCTACTTGATCTGTTTCTGTCTTGATAATTCTGCCTGTATACTTTGAAGTTCGGGGTGCTGACCTTTTCCCCTGAACAAGGTAAACGATATATGTCTGACTGATTAAAGTAAGCTTGTTAACCCATTTTGAGTTGCTTTCCTTTAACAAAGCAGATCCAAGAACCTGTATGGGCAGCAAACCCTGAGGACATGCTTGGGGTGCTTGCTGCTACAGTCCTCCCTTCCCATTTCCACCTTATTGAAGAGTATTTTTGCATCTGTCATCCTAAGTTAACTTATATTTAATTATCTCCTCTTTATTCTGTGTATACTTATTTATGTACATGTCTTCCCTATAGGAATATAAACTCTTTGAGAGTCAGTATTGTTTTATTGTTTATATTTGCATACCTAGCACCTAGTCAGGAACATAGTGGGCACTTAATAAATGCTTGTTATTGACTGAGTCTAGGGGGAACTGTGTTTAGAATTACAATTTGAGAGGTCAGAAAAACTTTTACTCTTATTATTCCCTTAACATTGAGATAAAAAATTCCTCTAATTCTAATCTATTGGTGGTGACTCCTTTACCCTAGGGCAGGAGATCCCACAAGATAGCGACTTGGGGGGAGGGGTAAAGAACAATAGTTTGAGGTGTATGTGGGCATGGAATTGGATGGGGACTGGAACATGGAGAGGGCTATGTGTAAGCTTCAACTGGTCAACAGGAAAGAAATAGAAGAGGATGAAGGTGGGGATAATTAGGGGGGAACAGCACATTCTCCCAGTTCAAATGTCCAAGTGACACTTTTCAGTCCTGAACAGGTCCTCTAGTTTTCTGGGAGCCCCAGGGATTGGCCTCTCTCTTTTCTTTTTTATTGTCCCTGGCTCTTGCTTCTCAAGATTGGTCCTCCTTGGCCTTCTACGAAAAGAGAAGCGTCTCAAAAATTGTTCTGATGACCAAAAGAGAACACATACATAAAGGGTTTTGTAAGCTTTAAAGTGGTAACAAATGACAGTTATTATTATTCTAACCCAATATCTGGCCCAGTGGAGATAGAGGAAGCTCTGACAGGGTGTTGCCGGAATAAGAATCAGGAAGAATTAGGCTCAAATTTCTGCATCAACACTTGCTATCTGTATGATTCTGGGCACATCATTTAATCTCTCTAGGCCTCAGTGTCCTCATCTATAAAAAGAGGGGGTTAGACCTGGCAACCTTCAAGATTTTCTAATGCTTCCAGCCCCAAATCCATAACATGATGGTGATAATGACAATGATTCTTTGTGGTCTCAAAAACCGTCTGTCAGTGTCAAATTTATCTCTGTTATTTAGTTTTCAAATATTTGCTTGTTCTGGAGTCACAATTATGCCAGTCTATGGATTTCCTCCCTGTCTGATTGATTGGTGCTACTTAATCTAATTAGCCCCCTCTTTCTTTCCTCCCTGAATCATCAGGTACCACGACCAGGCTTCCCTTGGGTATAGATTTTTTCTCTCAGGTAAGGCACTCTGCTGCCCCCTGCTGTCACCAGGAAAAACAAGGGGTCTCTTACCCCTCAGCTAGATTCCTTGTTAAGTGTAATAGGGCTTACTATGTGCAGAACACGGTGCTGAGTGCTGGAGAAGCCCCCAGAATAAGTAGTACACAGCTTTAGCCCTCACAGAGCTGACAACTCATTAAATCTTGAATTCCCTTAGTTTGTGTCACACATAGGCTGCCTCATGCCTTGGACATATCAAGTGCTCAATAAATATTTGTTATATTGAACTGAAAACTGAATTCAGGTATGTGAAGGGCTGATTTGTGAGTCTGCAGCCTGAGAACATGTCCTGCCTACTTCTTCATCACTCTTTTCTCCAAAAAGAAAGTGTCTGTTGTTTGATGCTTGCACTGCCACATTCCTAAGCATAATACTGCTGCCACCTGTAATCTCTGCTGTTCCCTTTTCTCATCTCCTCCTGTATACTAGTATCTGTCCTATGCTTCCTGGCTTTCTGGCAAGAATGCTAGGAGACACCAGGCAACCAGAATAATTTTCTAACTTCTAGGAGGCAAAGTGGCCAGTCCATCAGGAATAATTTCAGGTCTTTGGCTAGACTTGGTTTAATCCTTCTTCACTACAAAGATGCCTTATTATTTTGGTGGGAGAAGTAGAATAAGAAGAGAAAACTACTTCTGAGTTTGGAGCAGCTCAGGAAAACCAAGGGAAAAGGTTAGAAGGTGGATAAAATACCGAGTAAGAGGATACAATATCAATCCTATACGTCTCAATCTTCCAAGGATATCAATATATTAATAGTACAGTGCATTGATGTGCATAATAACCTAAAAAAAGTTAAATTATGTTCAGCATACTGTAAGAACCATGTGTTTCATATGCATGTGAGAAATAATTCTGTCAAATATGACTGTTTGAAAGGAGTTTTATGCTTAAACGAACGAGATACAGTATCTACAGTATGACAACAATGCCAGATGTAATATATAAGTATATCTGAAAATATCTGAAACATCTACCATTTTAAGTAGGTGACAGTTACTGAAATGACTGGATAGATTAAAAAAATTCAAAACAAAGAAAATCTAACCTCATCAGTTCATCAAGCTTACAGCAGCTTGTGTCTGGGAAGTCAGCAGACACTTGATGGTTAGAGATAGGGGGCACTTTTAATCCATCTGTCTTGTCTGCAGATACACTGGGCTTGGGAGGGCCACTCTCAACAGCCAGTTGCTTTAAAACAGAAGAGGTCTGATGATAAACATCTCCTGCATGCTGGGCTGCTATATGTTTATGGATGCCAATTTGGTCTCTGAAGATTTGCTGACAGCATGCCCACCACACTCCTTTGCAGAGAGATGAAGAGCAGCTGGTGGGTTTTGGAATTTCCTTTGTTTTGACCAAAAGGGCAAATGCCTGTAACACATTAGAAATAGCATCAGTTAGTGTTCTCATTACTAGAGAAAGCTGTGAAGAACCTAAGGTTTTAGTACGAAGGTTAATTTCTATGAAGTCCTTTTCTCTAGGGCTTTTATTTTAAGTCCTAGGTCAAATTACTGAACTTCTCTGGGCCTCAGTTTCTCCAACTATAGACTATATGATCTCTTCCTATTTTTAAAATTCAACAAAAAAGCTGCTTCAAGTAGCCTGGAGCAATTTCCTTATTGATAACTAAGTTTCCCTTACCTAAAACAAAAAAAAAAACACTTGCATAATATGGATAAAAGTGTGTAATAACAAAATTCATTTGGAAAAATAAAAGGTTAAGAATATCAAAGGAACTAATTTTAAAAATGTAAAGAAAAAATGTTTAACAGTACCATATTTTAAACTATATTACAAGGCAATAATTATCAAATCTATTTGGTGCTGGCTAAGAAACAGAAAGGTGAATCAGTGGAACAGAGTAGACATCAAATAAGTAGCAAATGCAAATAGTAACTCTGTGTTTTGCAAAAATTTAAGCTTTGGGGATAAGAATTCACTATTTGGTAAAAGTTGTTGGTGAAAACTGGAAAGCGGTCTGGCAGAAACTGGGTAGAGACCAACATCTTACACCATTTACCAAGATAAGGTCAAAAAGGACATATGACCTAGATATAAAGTGAGCTATCACAAGAAAATTAGAAGAACATGGTACATGCTACTTATCAGACTTATAGACAAGAGAACAATTTATGAATAAACAAGAGATAGAGTGCATTGTGAGACATAAAATGGATAATTTGATTACAATAAATTAAAGTTTTTGTACACATAAAACCAAGACAGCCAAGATTAGAAGGAAAGCCAAAAACAGGGAGGAAATTTTTATAGTTTCTTGGATAAAGGTTTCACAGCTAGAGAACTTTGTCAAATTCATAAAAATATGAACAATTTCCCAATTGATAAATGATAAAAGGACAAGAACAAGTAGTTTTTTGATAAGAAATCAAAGATATATATATATCTGTATGAAGAAATGCAAATTAAAACAACTTTGGGATATCATCTCATACCTATTAGATTGGCTAAAATGAGAGAAGTGGAAAAGGACAAATGCTGTAGGGGATATGAAAAAAATGGCACACTAATACTCTATTGGTAGAACTGTGAATTGATTCAACCACTCTGAAGAGCAATCTGGAATTATGCCCAAAGAGTTAAAAACTCTGTATAACTTTTGACCCGGTAACATTACTATTAGGTCCGTTTCCCAACGTGATCAATAAAAAGGAAAAAATGTATATGTTCTAAAATATTAACAGCAGTTCTCTTTGTGGTGGCAATGAACAGGCAACTGAGTAGATGCCCTTCAAGTGGAGAACGGCTAAACAAACTGTGATATATGACTGTGATGGAATACTACTAAGAAATGATGTCCTGGTTGATTTTAGAAAAACACGGAAAGGCTTACATGAAATAATGAAGAATGAAATGAAAAGAACCCAGAGAATGCTGTATACAGTAACAACAATATTGTCTGAAAGACAACTGTGAACGACTAAGTTATTCTGTGTATTGTAAATACTCAAATCAACTATAAAAGACCTATGAGAGAAGATGGTTATCTACTTCCAGAGAAAGAACTGATAAACAGAAGTATACATAGTATGGTGTTACCGCACCCCCCCCCCCCATATGTGTTATGTGTGTGTGTATTTTTTGATAACATTTTAATTCCAAACTGTCTCCCTCCCCACCCTGCAGTGTGTGAGTGTGTATGTGTGTGAGAGTGAGTGAGTGAGAGAGAGAGAGAAATGGTGGTCCTCTTTAGTGCAGGAGGAAGGGAGGGAGATGGGAACTTAACATGTAACAAAAATAAATAAATTAAGTGAATTTTTAAAAAAATTGAGTCAGTGTGGTATAATGGAAAAAGCACTGGACTTGATTTCTGTCACACAGTAAGTGATAACACCAGAAATTTAAAATAGTGATTCTATCCCTTAATGCATGATTTTTGACAAGTCTAAATATCTTTAGACACATCTAAAGCCAGAGTCTCAGTTCCCTCATTTGTAAAGTGCTGATAAGAATTCTTGCACTCTCTTGGATTGTGAAAATCAAATTAAGTAATATAATCACAAAATACTACATAAAAGTAAGCTATCACTACCCAAGAAAATAAGTATTGGCTTATATTCCCAGGAGCAAAAAGGAATTACTGTGGCTTAAATTAAAATCAAGCCTTCTTTAAATTTAACCTATTGCTTCTCATTTTAAATCCCTCTGAGTATGACTTTTATGGAAATCAGAAAACTTGCCACAAGCAGATAAAATTATTTCTCAGTCTAGGATATGGAGATAATATAAGAAGAAAGTATGTGTGGCAAAAAAGGGACATCATTAAATTAACAAGTAACATCAATTTGAAGTTTTAAAATATATTAGACAGAAAGTCCATTTCAGAATCAGGAATACCTTGCTATAAGTTCTACCTCTAACATGTCAGTCGTGTGACCCTAAACAAGTCACTATCGATATTCCAATGCTCCCAGGTCCCTAAAACTTTTATATAAAGACTTTAAGATAAAATTAGTGCACTGATGTGCACTGGTAGAGAGAGAGTTTTCTCACCAGGAGTGCCCAGATCCAATGAAATCACAAATCTGGTTCAAAATTATGTTCAAGGTAATATACTAGTGGCTGGGGATAAAGAATCAAAAACAAAAAAAGACAAAAGTCCCTGTTCTTAAGATACTCACCTATTATTTTTAAGTGAATTAAAAGATGAAGTCAATGAAAATTTCGAGAATCAAACAATTATTGCACTTTGACGATTTCTGAAATATATCTTCAAGGCTGAGTGTGATTTCATGAGTATTTAAAAAGAACACTAAAGACTGACTAGATGGCAGAGAAGAGCTATTGCTGGACTTACTTTGTATAATCATACATAATATAGTGAGAGTATTTTTACCTTTTTCTTTACATGTGCATACTTCTTTCTCATATTAGCATCTAATTCTGCTCTGAGACGGCTACTAGGAGAAACAAGATTTGTATCTTTCAAATCCAGGTCTGGAAATCTTAATATACAGGAATTCAGGTCATCTTCTTGGGCTGGTAGCATAGAAGAAGGCATCATTGTTTTACTGCAGCTGTGAGTCTTATTTTGGGGGGTATGCTACTACCTGTTAAGTAAGAAAAGGAAAAAGATCAATATCAAAGACCTTTGGGAAAACCCAATAATAATCAGCTATACAAATTAGCAATGACCTAGGACCTTGAAAGAAACTGGGGAAAGCTTTTGGAAAAAATTCAGTGGTGGGTAACTAAAAGTTTATTGATGAAATCATGTTATTAAACACATATCAGGCATTTACTACATCCAAGACACTGTTCCTGGCAGCTTTCTTTAGTTTTCTGCTTTCAGCTTCTTATACTCACTTCCTTTGGGGAATAATAACTAACATTTATGTAAATCTCTGTCTGGTGCCCCCTTCTCCCCCTCCCCCCACTATGCTGAGAGAGAATTTAAGTGATTTGCCCACAGTCACAAAAGTAATAAATGTCTAAGGAAGGATCTGAATTCATGTCTTCCTAATTCCAGGTCCAGTGTGCTTTCCACTATGCCACCTAGGGTGACACAAAGAATGCGCATCAACACTGAATGTGCTATCTAGACAAAACATAATAAAGAAAACTGTAGGCTGAATTGCATTTTAATGAGCTCAAAGAGTACATCAAAATTGCTAAGTTGTACAAAAGCTTTGTGGAAGAGAATGATTATGGTACCATATTGTTACATAGTATTCTTTAAGACTTTTTAAAATACAAAGCAACTTTTGTGCAAAATACAGTAATAAATTAGAAGATAAATTTTTTTTTGTCTTTTTTTATGTCACTACATGTTTGGATGGGTGGGGACTAAAAAATAATAGGTATGAACTCAAGATAATAAACTGAAGTTCCATGAGTTTCTTTGTGGAAGCTTAAGCTGTATAATAATTTACAAAGCATCATATCCACTAATCCAACATTTTAAAAACAGGTCAAATTTTAATGAAAAGGGAAGGAAAAGCAGAATTTACCCCCTCAGGCACATTACTCTAGAACCATATTCTGTTATTTTCTGCATTTACAAACACAATTTACAAATAACATTTGCTTTAAATTAAAATTTTATTTAAAAAAGACTAACCCTTTTATACAGTATATCAATAATCATCCATTTTAACAAAGTTTAGATATAAAGTAACAGTTTTTGTATTCTAACCTCACTTGAAAACTTGATGTAATACTTGTAGAGTATGAATAAAGCATTTTGTGATTTAAAATTCTATGTCAATGTGAGCTACTTAAGCTCAGTAAGAAATCCAACCTGTAACTTTACTATGCATTCTATGTTTCATAAAATACAGGTTTTTCTACTGTATAGGTATTCAAATAACAGTAATTTACCAAGGTAGGAGGGAAGCAGAAAACTGGGAAAGAATTTTTACAACTAGTGTCTCTGATAAAAACCTCATAGAGAATTGGGTCAAGTTTGCAAGAATACAAGTCATTCCTCAATTGATAAATGGTCAAAGGATACAAACAGGCAATTTTCAGAGGAAGAAATTAAAGCTATCTATAGTCATATGAAAAAATGTTCCAAATCACTATTAATTAGAGAGATACAAATCAAAACAACTCTGACGTACATCATACCTATCAGACTGGCTAACGCAGCAAAACGGGAAAATGATAAACAGAGAGGATGTGGGAATGTTTACTAATTCATTGTTGGTGGAGCTGTGAGATGATTCAACCATTTTGAAGAGCAATTTGGAACTATGCCCAAAGGGCTACAAAAATAAAAATGTACATGCTCTTTGATGAAGCAATACTTCTAGGGCTGTACCCCAAAGAGATCATAAAAATGGGAAAAGGACCCACATATACAAAAATATTTATAGCAGCTCTCTTTGTGGGGGCCAAGAACTGGAAACTGAGGGGATGCATATCAATTGGGGAATAGTCAAATAAGTTCTGTTATATGAATGTAATAGAATATTATTGTGCTGTAAAAAATAATGAACAGGTGGACTTCAGAGAAACCTGGAAAGACCTATATGAACTGATGCTGAGTGAGAGAACAAGGAGAACATTGGACACAGTAACAGCCACAGTGTGTGACGACTGATTTTTTATAGACTTAGCCCTTCTCAGCAATACAAGGACCTAAAACAATTCCAAAGGACACATGATGGAAAATGCCATCCATATCCAGAGAAAAAACTATTGAGTCAGAATGCAGTATGAAGCAGACTATTTTCTTTTTTTTGTTTTGTTTTTCTTTCTCATGGGTTTTTCCCATTCATTATAATTCTTCTATACAACATGACTAATGTGAAAATGTGTTTAACAGGAATGCATGTGTAGAGTCCAGATTATAAGTTATCTTGGGGAGGAAAATTTAAAACTTTATGGAAGTGAATGTTGAAAACTAAAAATAAGTGCCTGGAAATAAGTCTGTGAGCAGAGCTGAACAAAACAAATTAATACATTCTGCCCAGCTTGTTCTTTTCTTCTGTACTCTAAATGTGTGTGGGTCTATTTACATACATGCACATACAAACACACATACATATATCTATGGAGAAAGGCAGAGTGAAGACTAGCGTGAATCATGCTCTTATGCACCTGTTGTGACATTGATGTGTGTGTATATATATACCGTGTTTCCCCGATAATAAGAACTATCCCGAAAATAAGCCCTCCCCTTAATGTGTAAGATTCTTCTAAAATAAGCCCTCCCCCGAAAATAAGCCCTATTGAGATTGCTACTGTAGTGAAGGTGATCCCCTGCGCTACACGCTACATTACGGTACCCTCTGTATGCACCGTCCCTCCCCCCCACCCTGGTGAAATGCACGCCGCACTCCAAGCTGCAGCAGTGAGCGCGTCATCCTGTTCTTCCCCAGTGATTTGCTTGCTGGCGCCATTGAGAGCAGTGCTGCGGAGGAGAGCTGAGGCAGGACAACATAAGCCCTCCCCTGAAAATAAGCCCTCTGGTGTTTTTCTTTCCAAAAAAATTAATAAGACAGTGTCTTATTATCGGGGAAACACGGGTAGAGCAAAAGAATGACAAAGACATAGAGTGAGCATAATACTAAACACCTGTTGTGCTTATATTATATATACATGCATTAAGTGCTTATGTACGTAAATATAGGAGTCGGTGTAATGTTATGGTTCTCTATGTAATCTTAGGATCAAAAGACCTGGGTTTGAATATTATTTGAGCTACCTGCCACCTACATGAACCTGAGAAAAGTCATTAGCCTCTCAGAGTCTCAGTTTCCTTATCTGTAAAATGAAGGGACCAGACTAAATGGCTAAAGGGTTACACGATGAGTCAGAAGTGAACTTTGTTGTTCAGATCATCTTCATGATCCCATGTGGGGTTTTCTTAGCAAAGATACTGGAGTAGTTTGCCATTTCCTTCTCCAGTTCATTTTACAGATGAGGAAACTGAGGCAAACAGGGTTAAGTGACTTGTCCAGGATCACACAGCCACTAAGTATCTGAGGCTGGATTTGAACTTGGGTCTTCCTGACTCTGGGCCCAGCACTCTAACCACAAGTGCCTTAGGGGCCATGTAGTACAACTGCCTAATTTTATAGATGAGGAAACTTTAGTACAGACAAGTTAAGTGACTTGCCCACAGTTACAGAGACAGCAAGTGGCAGGGCTAGGATTTGAACCAAGGTCCTCAGACTGCAAATTGAGCCCTCCTTCAATTAAATCTGGATCTCTAAGGTCTTTTCTAGCTCCAATGACTGTGATTCTTTATTATATATATGAATAAAGGAAAAAATGTTTATTACCTACTCATAACTGTGCTTAATATAATTTACAATTAAAATATTTACCTATAACACAAAAATGATATTTACATGTTATTAGTTAGAATATGGACTGTATCCACAAGCCTATCACACTTTCCTATGCCTGCACCTTTTAAATTCCCTATGTCTAGAATGTCCTCCAGCCCCTAACCCAACATCTCCTCCATCAGGTCTTACTTCCCAACTGAAGAGTCTCTCCCTCTTCTGAGTTCTCAGTCTTTTGTATTCCTCTTGTATGAAAAACATGTTGAGTTTTTAAAAAGTAATTTCACATGAAACAGTGCTGGCCTTAAGTCAAAGGACCTGGATTCAAATCTTAGTTATCTTAGTCACTTAACTTCTTTGGCCTCTGTGAAATAAGGGGGTAGAAGGGCTAGATGGCCTCCAAAGTCCCTTCTACTTTTAAAACTATGATCCCATGATTCCTAAAGTTACCTTTCTTTTATTAATTTTATTCTTTTTTTTGTTGTGTGATAATTTTATTATATATTTAAAAGGAATAACAGGTTATGCACAATAGATTCGCAATTTCATGTATGATCATCTTTTTTTCTATTGTATTATGTTACAGAAATGCTTGTTTTATTTCTTAAATTCAGAATAAAATGAACATTTTTTAATTAAAAAAATAAACTAAGGCCATTGTAACTTGCCCACAGGCCCCCATATAACAAATTTTACAATTAGGATTTGAACCTGCATCCTCTGACTCCAAACCCAATGTCCTTTTCATTCTACTATACTGTATTTCTCTGGTTATTACCTTCTGCAATTAATCAATACTCACATTGCACAAATTCATAGACTCAATGGAGTATTCTTTTAACAAAAGATGATATGTCTAGGAGTTAAAATAATTCTTAGATCTTAATTGGTCAGTTTAGGATTGTGATTTAGAGCTAGAAGAAACCTTTGAGACCAAGTAGGCCATTGTCTGTAATTTTATAAACATAGCAACTGAGGCTAAGAGAGTTTAAGTGATTTTTCCAGTGTTACCTATCTCATGTCTGAGGTAGATATTTGAATTCAGATCTTCTTTTTTTTTCCAAATGCTTTATTAACTTCTGATTTACATCATTCATTTCTGCCAGATTTTGACTTACAAATTTTCTCCCCATTTTTCCCCTACCCACCGCCCCAAAATAGCAGTCCCATAGGATATCCCCTCCTCCAAACTGATCTCTCCCATACCCCTTTTGACTCTTCCAGTGGATCTCTATGCCCGCGTGCCTATATATCTTATTTCCCAATTACATGTAAAATAGTAGTAATAATAGTGTGTGTGTATATATTTGAGTGTTTGATTTTAAAACTTTGAATTCCAGATTCATTCCCTTCCTCCCTTGTCACCCACCCTTACTGGGAAGATAAGCAATTCAGTATAGGTTGTACATGTGTGGCTAATGCAAAACAATAACATAGTAGATACATTGTAAAAGACTGACTATATTTCCCTCCCTCCTATGCCACCTCCCACTTGTTCTATTCTATACCTTTATCCTGTACCTTTTCAAAAGTGGGTGCTTCCAACTTCCCTCCCTTCCATTATCCCCCCTCACATCTCCCCCCCCCCCACTCTCCTGGAGGGTGAGATATCCTATTTAGTGTGTATTTCATTCCCTCCTCAAGCCAAATTCAATGGGAATAAGGTTGACCCATTCCTTTTTGCCTTCCTATTCTTCCCCTCCATTGTAACCATTTTCCCTTGCCTCTTCTATATGACAGTTTACCCCATTCTGTCTCTCCCCAATCTCCTCTCATTATATTCCTCTCTCACCTCTTAATTTCATCTTTTAAATATCATCCCTTCCTGTTAAATTGGTCCTGTGCCCTCTATGTATATCTGTAAACATATATATACACACATTCACATATGTATTCATATGCCCCTATACCCTCATATATAGACATGTATATAATATTTCTATTCCCTTCAACTACTGATAAAAGTTTCATAAGTTACAATTATTGTTTTTCCATGTAGGAATGTTAATAGTCCATCTCTGATAAGTTCCTTACGATTTCTTTTCCCTGTTTACCTTCTCACACTTCTCTTCTTGTATTTGAATGTCAAATTTTCTATTCAACTCTGGATTTTTCAGCAAGAATGCTTGAAAGTCCTCTATTCCACTGAATGATCATATTTTCCCCTGAAATATGATACTCAGTTTTGCTGGGTAGGTGACTCTTGGGGTTTTAATCTCAGCTCATTTGACCTCTGGAATATCATATTCCAAGCCCTTTGATCCCTCAGTGCAGAAGCTGCCAGATCCTGGGTTATCCTGATTGTGTTTCCACAATATTCAAATTGTTTCTTCCTGGCTGCTTGTAATATTCTCTCCTTCATCTGGGAATTCTGGAACCTGGCTATAATATTCCTAGGAGTTTTCTTTTTGGGATCTTTTTCAGGAGATGATCGGTGGATTCTTTCAACCTCTATTTGGCCTTCTGGTTCTAAAACATCAGGGAAGTTTTGAGAACTTCCTGGAGGATGATTTCTAGATTCTTACTTTGATCATGGCTTTCAGGTAGTCCAATAATTTTTAAATGACCTCTTCTGGATCTATTTTCCAGGTCAGTGGTTTTTCCCATGAGACATTTCACATTGCCTTCTATTCTTTCATCTGTTTGGATCTGTTTAACAGCATCTTGATTTCTCATAGTCATTAGCTTCCATTTGCTCCAATCTAATTCTGAAGCAATGATTCTCCTCAGTGAGCTTTTGAGATTCTTTTTGCATCTAGCAAATTCAACTTTTTAAGGCATTCTTCTCCTCAGAGCCTTTTTGAGCCTCTTTTGCCATTTGAGTTAGTCTATTTTTTAAGGTGTTATTTTCCTCAGTCAGGCTGTTGACTCTCATTTTGTAATTTTCTTGCATTGTTCTTTGAATTTCTCTTCCCAATTTTTCCTCCACTTCGCTTATCTGCTTCTTGAGGTCCTCTATGGCCTGTAACCAGCTCGTATTTTCCTTTGAAGCTTTTGGTGCAGGAGTTCTGACTTCACTGTCTTCCTCCTCTTCCATGCTTTGCTCCTTTTTGTCCCCAAAATGGGAGTCTAATGTTGGAATCTTCTGTCTGCTTTGGTTCCTTTGCCTGGTCATGTCACCCCTCAGTCACTTGACCCCCTGGGCTTTTTGCCACAGTAGGACTCTGCCACCAGACAGGGGAGTTTTCATCCCAAATGCTGGGGTTTTCTCAGCTGCCGGAGGTATTAGTTGGGTGCCCTCTCTGAGGTCTCCACAAGCTCTGGCAAGGTGGACACACGCCCCAGGACCTCCACCCTAGACTGCAATCCAGATCCAAGAAGGTTAAAGCAAGAGTGATTACCCCTCAGACTGGTGCTTGGTCCCCTTACACTCTGCAGGCCAGGAGCTGACCTCTCACTTTGTCTTTCGCATCTATGTGTTGATAAATCTGGAAACGGCCACAGCTGCTGCTGATCTGGAGTCCCTCCATCTGGCAGCTGGTCAGGCCTGCCTTGGGGCTAAAGCCTTGGCATGGGGCTGGGCTCGGCTCCCAAAGCACTGTGCTGGCCGATTCCTGCCAGCCTGCCAGGCTGTCCTCAACGGGAATTTAGCTTCTCTGTGTCATTTTGTGGGTTCTGTAGCTCCAAAGTTTGTTTATAGTCCCCTTTTTACATGGATTGGGGAAGGTAGAAGCCGGAACAGTCAAGAGGTCCTGCTTCTACTCTACCATCTAGTTATATTTCTTTTCAAGAAAAATGGAATCTATTTACATAAAGATATGTATTCATATACACACACTGAAAGATAATTACTCGTCCTCACCACTATCCTGTTTTAGAAAAGAGAGGACCTGGGTCTCCAAATTTCAGTAGGCTTCTCGGGGCCCAGAATGGGCCACCATCACATCCTATCTCCCCATTCACACATTCTCTTATGCTAATTACTCTATGGGCAGCACTTAATTTAGCTACAAGGTTAAAAAAAAAAACCCAATTCATAGAATCCACTAACTCTGACTCCCTGCTTAATTCTTCACCACCTAGCTCTTCCCAGTCTATTTTTCTGTTTGGTGACACAGAGCTAAAGCAAGATGGAACACAAACAGTGGGAGACCTCTAGTGTTCCTCTCCAGGATATGGGAGACAGGAAGAGAAGAATCACAGAATCTGAAAGCTGGAAGAACCCTTTACACTAGCAGGACCAAGGTTTGAATCTGATCATTTAACTTAACAAATATAAAAGGAGAGCCAAGACACTAAGATGTGCCAAGTAGGTTGACCCTACCACCTCTCCTCTGACCCTGGTAGCAGTTCAGGACCCTGTGCCTGGCAACCTCTGGAATAGCTGTCCTATACCACCTCAGGTGGTACTAGTTCTGGTTCCAGCCTGGTCCACCATTACTCTGGGGATAACCCTTGTGGAGATCTGATTGGGCAACTGCCTCTGTAGGTGCTGCCATCCTGCCCCTTCAGTAATCATAGCTACTAAAGACCCAGAAAAGGAAGCGCATGCCACCCAAAGTCCTTGGCACTGTCAAATGGATCAACACCAGAAATATATAGTTTTGTCACTGGAAATAACCCTAAAAATGGAACATTACTATTGCTCTTGTCAATATATCCTAAGGACCACAGAGTCTTTCCATCTGTCCTGAAGTTATTCTTTCCTATGTAATGTTTCCACCTATTAGAATGTGAGCTCTTTGAAAATCAGGACTATCTTACTTTTCTATTTCTATTACCTAGTGCTTATTATTCTAATATTATATTATTCTAGTGCTTAGCGTATGGTAAGCACTTAATAAATGGTATTCTTGCTTCCTTCTCTTTACTTTTCATCTTTATTTCCTCTCTGGGTTTTGTTGTTAAGTTTTCTACCTCTAAGAGATAGAGATATTGCCAATTTTTTGGATACTGTAAGTGAGAGTAATCTGTTTCCCTTACCTTGCTCTAGGGACTTAAAGCAGACTCCTCCAGCATATATGCAGCCAGTAGTGAAGCTATTGTTTTGCTTCTGCTGGAGAGAAAAATGAAGGTTACACTGTGCCTATACTACCAAGAGTAAGATTGTATGCTGCACTCAGATTTTATATAATTAAGATTTAGGAAAAAATTACAATTTACATTCAAATCACTTTTGTACATACATATAGGGAGTGAACCTTGGACTTAGGGATGACTTTTGTTTAAGTGTTGACTTTGACATATACAAGCTGTGGGACTCCAGACAAGCCACTCAACCTCTCTGGGCTCAGTCTGCCTATCCATAAAATAAAGGGAGAGGACATCTAATGTCTACTTCAACACTTAACCTATTATTTTATACCCTTTGCACACAACATATATTAAAATAATAATTATTAATGTAGTATTAAAATAACACAATTTTTCTCTAAAAATTAGTTTTAACTGTAGGCAATTCTCTCAGATTGTAAGCTACAGAGCAGATCCCAATTTGCATTGCTAGAGAGTTTCCTCCACTATAATTCCCTTTACCAATGAAATGATGTCTGGTTTAAAAAAAAAAACAAACCCAAAATCCAATAGGATAAAATGTTTGAATTTCCTATTAGACTTAAAGTAGTCCTTCAAGCTGCTCTTTGCACATAAAAAAGGAACAATTTGTTGGTAATGATTACAAAAGAGAGCTAAAAGAGCATCTTTACTTCAAAACACAGGAGTTTAGTAAAAAGCTAATGTAATGGAAGTTTTACCTGAGAGGAAAAAGGTCTGAAACCTATACTCAAAACAGCCTTAGAGGCAAACCTGACAAAAGGAAGGGGAAGATAGACTGTTAGGAGGAAAGGTCTGGGATCCACCTAGCTGGGAATCTTGGCAGCCAAGAGGTCAAAATGAAGGGGGGGGGACCCCAGAGCTGGAAACTAACCAGCCAGGGCTTGATGGGAAGGAATCAGATTTTTTTACAGGCCTTACAGAAGGGCCTGAGAGCCTGGAGAAAAATAACTCTGCAATCTGCCCACCAAGAGACAAGCCTGAAGGAAAAAGGGGGAGGGGGAAGCCTATTTACTAGTCTTTTAGGAAAAACGAGGCCTACCAGTCAGGGCTATTGCAGAAATGAAGGTCAATTCAGGATCTAGTCTTAAGATTCAGGAATTGGTAGACCCTAGGCTAGGATTGTAGAATTTAACAAGGTTACTTGTTAAAGTTCCAGGTAACTTCTCTACCAATGACAGGAGAGGCAGCATCAAGACCCAGCCACACCATCCAGAGCAAAGACAGGATAGCACTATTTGGACTATAGCAGAAGCAGTATCTAACCTTGCTATAACAAGGGACTTTTAAGGCTAAGTCTATGCAGTGTGGCACAATAGAAAGAGTACTTCAGCGTCAGTGGACCTGGATGCAAATCCTGCCTCTACCACTTTCTACTGGTCCCTAGGCCTGTTTTCCCACTTGTAAAATAAAGGGCTTAGACAAAAGGATATTTGTGGTACTTTCCAGTTCTAACTCTGTGATCCCCTCACTTTACTAAAAATATTCAAAAGGATTTATGATTTCATCATTTTGGATGTTCCCTCCAAGAACAAAGATCACAATTCATTTATGCCTACTCAAAACACATGATCATTGCTTATGTTGTTATTAAGTCATTCCAAAGGGCCCTACTCTTTGTGCTATGGGGTTTTCATGGCAAAGATATTGTAGTGGCTTGCCATATCATTCTCCAGTGGATTAAGGTCAGCAAATTAAGTGACTTGCCCAGGATCACATGGCTAGTAAGTCTCTGAGGCCATATTTGAACTTAGGTCTTCCTGACCCCAGACCTAGCACTCTATCCATTGAGTCACATAGCTGCCAATTTTCATCCAATATATGCAATATTCTTCTCCACACTGCCAGAGAAGACTAATAGAGGGCACTCAGGCTACCCACCATTTGACTAGCCCATTTTGTTTTCTCCTGATGACATTCTTTACTCCAGTTTTTTGAAGTTTATCATTTTGTTATAAGTTGCTGCTGGTTCACATATTATCTTGTGACTTGCCATTACCTTTTTGTTCACAGTCAATTTCAATTCTTCAAAACTGCATGCCAGGTATCTCAGTCACATAACTATACCAGTTAAAAGTGGTATTTTAAGAAGATGGGGCTTTTTTAGGATCATTAAAGGAGTTTTACAAGTTCCTGAAGGCTCTCCTATTTAGTTCCAGGCCCAACTCCTCATCCATTTAGATTCTGTCCAAAGAATAAATGCTGATGGATGGGTTCTCTATGCAAATGCACATCTTGCATTACTTGATTTTTCTTGATTTAATGGCAGGCCAAATATCTTTTAGTCCCTCTTCAAGTTCTGGGATTAAACGCAAAACAAGAGCACCTGGAAGATCTCACCATCCATAGGGTCTCTGTGCTGGAGAAATCTCTGTGATTAAAATTATCCTGCCTAGTGTATTTATTTCCCTTCCCCCAAACCACCAGCCTATTCAGATGGGCATATACAGAGCGGGGAGGGAAGGAAGCATTGAATTCAAACTCCACTTTTGTTGCAAGACCTTTGGGGAAAAAAATCGACAACCGACTTCGGAGCCTCAGTTTCCTCCTCTGTAAAACAGGGTTTAATAGTCCTTCCCTTGCAATGAGTAGAAGATGGGCTTAACGAGGCTTGCAAATCTCCATATCGATGTCAGTTGTGGTTATCAGGGGTAGGATTCTAGGCCCACGTGGGTTCGGGGGCCGGGGTGGTGCCAGGTAGGCACCCTGGGGTCCAACCTGGGCCACGCGCATAGACCCCGGGGAAAGGGGCGGGGGTCCAAAGCTGTCAATGGAACACCCGGGAGCTCAATAGCAAGAAAAAGGGGTGAAGGAAGTACCTACCTGGATTGGTCCAAGCCTTAGGAGGGGCTTCCACCCGCGGACCCTTCTACCCTAGCAACCACCGCAACACATAGTCCCCGGAGACTCCTTCGTGGTCTCGTTTCTTCCCACAATCGGTACTTTAAAGACGGCCCCTCAGCCCTGAAATCTTCTAAGTCCGGTAAGCGCAAGGGCCGTCGGGAGAACCATCGAGTGGCATAGAAGCAGCGGCGGTGCGAAGCCTAGAGCGTCACCGCCTCAGCTCCGGGCAGGCTAGGATCTCGCCCAGACTCCTTCCTACTTGACTCCCACTCCTCCCCACTCCCCCGCCTTTTCCTTAAGACGCGCGCCAGCCCGGCCGGGACCAACGTTTTAGGAACTGACTCTCCCCTTTTACTTTCCTCCCGGAAGAAGATTGAGCGACAGGAGCGGGAGAGAGGAAGGGGAGGGAGAGCGCAGCGGAAGCTCGCTCCGTGGCCTTGTTAGGTTGTTCCCTTGGGCTCGCCCGCTTCAAGCTCCCCCAACCTCGTCGGGCGTTCTCAGACGCAACGCCCCCTGCCCCTCCAGGACGTCCCAGTGACGGTGGTAACGGGAAGTTCCCCCGCCCGCCTCCACTCCCGCCTCGCTCGCGCGAGATCCAGCGTGCGTGTGCGTCAGCCTCCCGGCCGGCCCTCACTTCCCCGCGTCGCTCCGAGCCCTCGCTGTGCCGCCTCGCCACCGCCTCCATCGCCGCTTCCGCCTTTCCCCGCAGCTGGGAAGCGAATCCCGCGATCGTCGGCTGCCGCGGAGGCGGGAGCAGGGACGCGGAGGCGTAGGGGGCGCGGGCAGCGGGCAGCATGTCGCGGCGGCGGCACAGCGACGAGAATGATGGTAAGTGAGCGGGCGAAGGCGGAGCCGAGGCCGGGGCTAGGGAGGGACGCACGGGGTCCCGGACCCTGTAACCGGCGCGCAGTGGGAACTTCACGGGCAGCTGGTGCCCCAGTGGGCAGCGCTCCAGGCCTCGAGTCCGGGAGACTCGAGTTCTAATGCGGCCTGGGACGCTGCTTGGTTGTGACGTAGGGCAAGTAAGTCCCTGAACTCCCGCCTGCCTCAGTTTCCTCATCTGTAAATGGGGCCAATAACAGCATCTGCTTCTCCGAATTATCGTGAAGATCAAATGCGAGTGTAGCACTTTGCAAATCGTAAAGTGTTATGTTAATGTTAGTTATTATTAATAAATGCAAATTGATTAAAGGACCCACTAGGGATCACTCTATCACCTCCCAGCACAGGTTACCGGAGCGCGGGCCTTTGTCTGCATCTGGTGATGTAGCTGTAGGGGCATGTTTGATTTTTAAGTTGTATTTCACCCACGTCTTGTTCTAGTAGTCCTATCGTCATTGGTATTCTTTCAGAGAGTCGGGCTATTCTTTTTCGTAGAGCATTAGCCAAAGAAGTGTGGAACTGGCTTTCGGGTAACATCATTAATTTAGGTCCTTTCTTTTAGATCAAAGATTCTTAACCATTTTGTGTGTATCACGGACTCCTTTCAGGGCACATGGACCTCTTTTCAGATGTCTTTAAATGGATGAAGCAGGATTTCCAAAGAAACCAATCATCTGAAAATGTAGTCATCAAATTATTAAAAAATGAAACAAAACCAAGATCACTGAGTACCTTTAAGAGCCCCTGCTATAGAGAGAGCTGTCTTCGTGGGTATTCTTTTGTGGCCACTTAGAAATAACGGGCATAGGTTCACTGTGTGACAGTTATCTTAGCCACACTCTTCAAACATAATTCTGTAATCTTATTGATGGTCTCTGGAGGGAAAGCAGAATAGGCCCAAAGGACAAGACAGTGATTCTTCAAGCTAGGATTCCAAATTCATGTTCAGGGAAATACTTGTTTAAACAATACTATAGGGACTTGTTGAAGCTGCAGTAACATAACTAGTTATCAGAAGTTTCTCATAAAAATATAGAAATTTCAGAAAATGTTTTATGTAATTACAGCAATAATAATAGTGTTAATCTAACAACCAAAGTTTATTTTCAAATAAGCATTTTGAAATGCAGTACTGTTCTAGAGGAGACACTAGTGTTTTACATTTCCTTTAACTTGGTTCAGATGAAAGAGCTTTGGAACTGGAGGAAGTGGATTGAAATCCTCACTCTGCTGCTTAGTACCTCCTTGGGCATTGTCTTACTATGTAAAGTTTGGTGATTGTACCCAGGACTTTATGAGCTCTTGCCCTGTGAATCTTTTAATATTTATTAAGCCTTGTTTTGTACCAGAGAGGCAGAATAAGGAACTGGTCTCCTGAGTTCTAGTCCTGTGTCTAACTGGTACTGGTTTTGTGACTCTGGGTAAGTTGCCCCAGGTAACCTTCCAAGACTTTTAAGAAGCTGAAATAATTACCTGTCAGTTTGGGTTCAAGGGGAGAATTTCTTTTTGGAACCTCCCTGCAGGGATGAAATCTTAGGTCTGGATTGTATATGTGTTAGCTGTTGTACTGGGTGCCTAGAAATAGAAAGATGAAGTGTGATAATCAGACCTGCAGGAGCATTTTTTGTTGGCATACCTTTCCTTTGTAGTGCTCTGAAATAAGTATCTGATTCTTTTCTTTTTTTTTTTTTTTTTAAAGCAATTGGGGTTAAGTAACTTGCTCAAGGTTACACAGCCAGTTATTTCTGGATGTGGTGCTGAGTATCTGAGCCCGGATTTGATCCAGGTCATCCCGACACTGGAGCTGGTGCTCTTACTCGCTGTGCTACCTGGCCACCCCTGATTATTTTCTTTATAAAAGAAATTGACGGTAAACTTACATAACATTTTTAAATTTATTTGAGCTAGAGATCTTGTGAACAAACTTAGAGATGGTCTGCAAACTATTTGATATGTTTTTGCTAAAATTCAACCCCTTGGATTTTCAAAGGTTGTGTCAGTGGAGGTCAAGCTTTAGTATATTCTGTCAAACTGGAAAGATTTTGAATATAGTCCCAGAGATGAAGATGAGCCTTTCAGTCACCCAGGTTGAACACTTCAGTGACGATATTTCTGGCTACAACAACTGATTGAAACTGTCTGCCAAAGTTTGGAAAGGGTTTAATCTATATTGGTGGAGGGAGGGCCCTTATCAGTGAAATCATGGATCTAACTGAAGTATATTCACATCTTCTGCAAGTACTAAATGTGTTTTTTTTTAAACTTATGTAATATGCCCAGTAATTAAATTATATTGGCATAAGAGTAATTATTTTTGTCTTTAGGGGGAACTTTGATTTTTTACTCCTTTTTCAAGTTTGTACTTTTCACTACCCTTTTTTAAAAAAGGAGATAACCACAGAGATTTGACCATGAACAAAAATATGTCTTAAATGGAAATATACAACAGCTATAAAACTGTTATCACTTAACATAGCAAATATAGTAAATCATTCTCATTGTAATAAAAAAAAAAAACATTTTAAGTGCTTACAAAGTGCATGAAACTGCTCTTAGCTGGGGCTACAGGGTTGAAAAATGACATAGTCCCTGTCCTCAATGAACTTTTTCTACTGAGGGAAAAGACGTTGTTTACAAAGATACAGATAATACAAGGTACAGCATAATAGGAACAAAGGAAAGATGAATATAAAATACTCTAGGAAAAATTAAGGAGAAACAATACTTTCATTTGAGGGGATCAGGGAAGTCTTCATGGAGGGGGTGATATCTCAATTGATCTTGAAGGTAGAGATTGTCCCACTTTTGGTTTTCTATTCACTGAGCACCAGATATAGGTGGAAATAAGGGCAAGCTGTGTCATAATAAGAATGAAAAGAGTTCAAGAGTGGAAATGAAGAGAGAGATAAAAGGACTGAAGTTCATGGTCAGAAGAACAAGAATATATGATGTTTCTTTTAGATGATACTTGGATTATATTCCTAATTTTTGCCTAATCAGTACTAAATAGATTTCATTGACCTTGAGTTAAATACTTTTTGAGAGACTAGTGTTCGTTTAGTTAGTGTGAGGGAGAGCATGATTTGTTTGAGAAATGACTAGTTTTGTAAAGCCTTACACAATAAAAGGCACTTAAATTAACCTTTCTCTTAAAACTTTTACTTTCTAATTTTCTCTTAAATTTTCATTTATATCCTAGTAAATCTGACTAATGATAAAGTTTGATAAAAACTGTTAGAAGATACTTAGTAGGATTCTTCTGTAGAGAACCTTTACATTGTAACACTTTTTATTATACAAGTTACTGCTTTGGGAGCTACCATAGCTTCCTAGTGTTCTTAAAATGTGTCATCTCTTAACATTGCCATTGTTCTTAAGATATTTTCTTGATACTTCTTTCTGCCTCAACTTGCAGGCCCAAGATATTATTTGCTTCCTTTCCACTACCGTACTATTCATGTACTGTTGTAGTTGGAGAACTGTATGTACTCTCCAAGTCCCCTACATACGCTTGAATACATATAATTAATTTCTGTTCAGAGAGCCTCTGCTTGTGTAGACGGGGTCTAGAGAAAACAGTTTTATACCTCTAGGTTAGTTCTGAATGAAAGCAAGTAGCTTAACTCCCAACCTATTCCAGCAAAAAAATTAATATAGGGGTGGCCAGGTAGCACAGCGAGTAAGAGCACTGGCTCCAGTGTTGAGAAGACCTGGAGATCGAATCCTGGGCTCAGACACTTAGCACCCACGCAGAAACACCTGGCCGTGTAACCTTGAGCAAGTTACTTAACTCCAATTGCTTAGGGGCGGCTAGGTGGCTCAGTGAGTAAGAGCACTGGCTCCAGTGTCGGGATGACCTGGATCAAATCCGGGCTCAGATACTCAACACCACACCCAGAAATAACTGGCCGTGTAACCTTGAGCAAGTTACTTAACCCCTATTGCTTAAAAAAAAAAATTAATATAGCACCAGACCAAATAATGATAAAGAAATCCAATGAAATACTAAAGTAAGTAATTTAATTCTCCCAAGAACTACATAAAAAAGAGAGTCAACAGCCATTTGGAAAGGGCGTATCAAAAAATGTATCACTGTCACAGGCAAAGAAGAAAGAAATCTGTCAGCAAGATCAGAAACCAGTCAGAGAGACCTATAATCTTCATGGTTTGTTATCTAGAAGCAGGAAGAAAAGAGGACTCCCATAAGAAGGTCCTGAAGTGGTCCAGCACTTATAGTGTGGACCTTGGAGTGATGAGGAAAGACAATTACCAGTGACTAACCTCAGCCTAGGATACCTCAGACCCGGGGACTCCAAGATCCATAACATTCTGTCCTGAGATTCCACAGAAGGTCCTGAAGGTCCAGCATTCTTAATCTCAAAGATTTAGGTTAGGATCAGAGCTGACCACCTCACCAAAAAACACAGCAGGGACCAAGCCTTGCCTGGGCACAAAGCCCCAATTCTGGAACTAAGGCTAGAGATGAGAGCAAACAGAAGAAGAAACCAACTGCTATGAAGAGTAGCTATTCTAGTTTTAAAATATCAAAAAATTTCACCTTGAAAATATATCAACTATATGCAGAGACTCAAAAGAAAGTAACATCCGGGCGGCCAGGTGGCTCAGCGAGTAAGAGCACTGACTCCAGTGTCAGAATGACCTGGGGATCAAATCTGGGCTCAGATACTCAGCACCACACCCAGAAATAACTGGCCATGTAACCTTGAGCAAGTTACTTAACCTCGATTGCTTTAAAAAAAACAACAACAACAAAACAACACATTATTGGGGCGGCCAGGTAGCACAGCGAGTAAGAGCACCGGCTCCAGTGTTGGGATGACCTGGGGATCTAATCCCGGGCTCAGACACTTAGCACCCACCCAGAAATACCTGGCCGTGTAACCTTGAGCAAGTTACTTAACCCCAATTGCTTAAAAAAAAAAAGTAACATCAACAAGTTCTGCATGAATACCTGGAAGGAATAAAGAAAGAAATAAAAATTAAAGTACTGATGGAAAGAATTGTTAGAATAATTAGAACAGAAAATGGTAAAAACTTACTGAAGTAAAGAATCCTCTCAAAATTGGACTAGACTAAACAAAAATCAGTGACTCCCTTAGACAGTGAGAAATAATGAAACAAAATCAAAGAATTAGGTGCATAGAAGACAAGAGTATGCCATTTGCTATGAAAAACAGCTTAAGGAGAGAAAATTTAATAATTATCAGTCACTGAAACCCTTTATTAGAAGAGGAAGCCTGGACACTATATTTCAAGAAGTTATAAAAGAAAACTGCCCAGGTCTATTAGAATTGGAGGGCAAAGTGCAAAAAGAAAGGAGGCACTGATTACATTATGAAAGAAACCCAAAAAAGAAAAGTCTCAGGAATGTTATAAGCAAAATCCAGAGCTTCCAGGACAAAGGGGAAAAAAAAGACTGTAAGTAACCAAAAAGAGTTCAAGTATCAAGAAACCTCAGGAACTCATAAGACCTGACAATTTCTACTGTAATGAGAAGAGTTGTTTCAGGACTTTCAAACATTCCTGATAAAAAGACTAAAGCTGAGTAGAAACTTTGAAATAAAACATGAGTCCACAGTAAACTAGGGAATTTTTTTTGTCTTTCTTTTTTTGGAGGGGGGAAGGCACAGCAATTGGGGTTGTGACTTGCCCAAGGTCACACAGTAATTGTTAAGTGCCTGAGGTCATATTTGAACTCAGGTCCTCCTGACTCCAAGGCCGGTGCTGTATTCACCATGCTACCTAGCTGCCCAACCTAGTAAAATAAATTTAAATTAAATACTATTGGAAAGGCTATATGATAAAGTGCTTACATTCCAGTAGGAAGAAAAGAAATAAATTTGTCTCCTGGACCTTAATATCTTCAAAGTATTAAGGAAGCACAAGATAAATAGAGGAAATATGAGTCAATCATTCTGTTCTGATGGTTTCTAGAGAAGAAAGAAAAGGGAGAGTAAAAATTATATTACTGTAAAAATGAAGATGTGAGTGGAATTTACTATTTCATAATTGGTTACATGAGAATAGTAAACAAGCATGGAAGAAAGGTTAAGAAGCAGCATCAAATTAACTTTACTCTTGGGTGTACTCATAAAGGAGGGTTAAAAAACCATATTCATAGGCGGAGCCAAGATGGTAGGGTAAAATCAGGGACTTACCTCAGCTCAAATTTCCCACCAAGTAACTTTAAAATAACTCCATAAATAGAATTCTGGAGTGGAAGAACAAACAAAAAATAGGGACAAAACAATTAACCAGTCCAGGACAACTTAGGAGGTCACCAGGAAAGGTCTGTCTTAGCAAGGTGGTGGTCACATCTGGAGCAGAGTGCAGGCTGTGCAGGCCTTGGAGGCAGTTCAGCATCAGTAGCAACAGCTTTGGGAGCACTCCATCCAAAGATGGTAAGGGGAGATGAACAATTGGTCAGAAGGATATAATGGGGACCTTTGTTGGCACTGGGTGTTGGACTCTGTCATGTTGCCCATACACAGTTCTGGGTTGTAGTCCCAGAGCTAAAAAGAGCACTATTGAGCTAGTGCTTGTTGCACAAGGTGTGCAGGGGCCTATTCACAAGGACCTTTTTTCCAGGGTGAATGAGTGCTTATGGTTGCTCACAGGCTAGGAGATCTCTACTGAGATCATATCACCTAGAAAGAACCAAAAATCTGCCTGCCTTTAGAGCTATCTCTGAAAACAATTGTAAGAAAGGCCTGAAGCTGGGGGCAGTTCCTCCTCCACCCCAAGAGCAGAGTCCAATTTCAGCATAAAGTTATAAGTCAAGAAATAGGCTGAGAAAATGAACAAACAACAAAAGACACAAATCCAGAAAAGACAACCATGTCAAAACAGCTACATGCAGGGGTTCAAAGAAAAATATCAATTGGTCATAGCCCCAAAAGAATTCTTGAAAGGGCCCAAAAAGGATTTGAAAAATTGAGAGGCAGAAGAAAAATTGGGGAAAAAATTGAGAGTGACAGAGGAAAATTATGGGAAAAAGAGTCAATAGCTTGGTAACAGAAGCAGAAAAAAAATATTGAAGAAAATAACTCCTTAAAAAACAGAATTGACCAAATGCTAGAAGATCACAAAAATCCACTGAAGAGAACCCCTTAAAAAGAAAATTGTCCAAATGAAAAAAGAGGTAACAAAAATTCATTGAAGAAAAGAACTTACCGAGAAGTAGAACTGACCAAATTTAGGGGGTTGGGGGAGGTGCAAAATCTCTTAGAAAGTAATTTCTTAAAAATTAGAATTGGGCAAGTGGAAACTAATAACCCCATGAGACTTCAAGAAACAAAAACAAAGTCAAAGGAATGAAGAAATAGAAGAACATAAATATTTCATTAGGAAAAATAAACTGACCTGGAAAATAGATTGAGGAGAGATAATTTAAGAATTATTGGACTACCTGAAAACCATGATCAAAAAAAGAACCTAGATACCATATTTCAAGAAATTATCAAAGAAAACTGCCTTGTTATCCTAGAACCAAAGAGTAAAGTAAATTGAAAGAATCTACCAATTACTTCCTGAAAGCGATCCCAAAATGAAAACTCCTAGGAATATTATATAGCCAAATTCCAGAGTTCCCAGGTTAAGGAGAAAATATTGCAAGCAGTCAGAAAGAAACAGTTCAGATATTATGGAGTCACAGAATCACATATGATTCAGCATCTTTTACATTAAATGGTTAGAGGACTTGGAATGTGACATTTCATAGGGCAAAGGAGCTAGAATTACTACCAGGAATAGCCCACTCAGCAAAACTGAGTATAGTCTCTTGGGGGGAAAAGTGGATATTCAATAAAATAGAGGACTTTGAGGCATTCCTAATGAAAAAAAAAAACAGAGCTAAATAGAAAATTTGACTTTCAAATACAAGACACAACAGAAGCGTAAAAAGGTGAAGAGGAAAGAGAAGTAATCAGGGATTCAATAAGGTTATAAAGCGTTTACATTCTTACATGGAAAGATGATACTTGTAACTCCTGAGAATTTTATTATTAGGACAGAAGATGAATACATAGAAGACATGGGTGTAAGTTGAATGTGGTGGGATGATTTAAAAAAAATAAAATTAAGGGGAGAGGTGAAGGAGGGATGGACTGAGAGAAAGGAAAGTTAGTCTGGGGTAAATTATCTCACATAAAAGAGGTGCAGAAGGAGAAAAAACTTTACAGTGGAAGGCAAGACGGGGGTGGTAGCAAGTAACACTTGATGCCCACATCATCAGAATTGGCTTAGAGAGAAGGGGCAGATTGGGGGAGGTGGAGGTCAGAAGCAAAATAGACTTTTGAGAAGGGACAGAGTAAAAGGAGAGAGAATGATAAACGGGGGTGGGGAAAATAGGAGAAATACAGTTATTAATCATAACTGTGAATGGGATGAACTCACCCATAAAATGGAAGTGAAATTGCAGAGTGGATTAAAAACCAGAACCTGACAATACATTGTTTACAAGAAACAAACTTGAAGCTGAGACACAGTAAAAAGAGGCTGTAGGAGAATCTATTGTGCTTCAGCTGATGTTTTAGAAAAAAACAAACAATGGGTGTGGCAATCATGCTTACAAAGTAAAAGCAAAAATGGATCTAATTAAAAGATGAAGAGGAAAACTACATTTTGCGGAAATGTACCAGACAGTGAAGTAATTTTGAGAACTAAACATATGTGTACCAAATGGTATAGCACCAAATTCTTAAAGGAAAAGTTAAATGACTTACAGGATTGGAAATAGATAGTAAAACTATACTAGTGGGAGCCCTCAACTTTAACTGAAAGGTGATGAATAGAATTTTAGAAAAGTTAGATATGATAGAACTCTGGAGAAAATGGAATGAGGATAGAAAGGAACATACCTTTTTTTTCTCAGCAGTACATGGCACCTACACAAAAATTGACCATGTATTTGGGTATAAGCACCTAACAATCAAAATCTAGAAATATTAAATGCATCCTTTTCAGATAATAATGTAATAAAAATTACAGTTAATAAAAAGCCATGGAAACATAGATTAAAAATTAATTGGAAACTAAATTAATTCTAAAGAATGATTGGGTCAAAGAACAAATCATAGGGTAAAAATCACATAATTTCATTAAAGAGAATGACACCAGTGAGACAAATGCCAAAGTTTATAGAATACAACCAAAGCAATACATATAAGAAAATTTGTATCTCCAACCTCTTACATCATTAAAATAGAGAAAGAGTAGTTCAGTGAATTGGGCATGCAATGTAAAAAAAAAAAAAGAACTAGAAAAAGAACAAATTGGATATCCTGAAAAATCAAAGGAGAGATTAATAAAATTGAAAGTAAGGAAACCACTGACCTAATAAATAAAACTAGGAGCTGGTTAGGTGGGAGGAGAACAAAATAGAGAAAAAAAAACTGGTTAATTTGATTTTTTTCTTTAAAGAGGAAAACCAAATTACCAATATAAAAAATGAAAAGGGTGAATTCACTAGCAATGAAGAGGAAATTAAAGCAATTATTAGAAGCTATTTTGCCCAGTTATTATATTCCAATAAATTTGACGATCTAAGTGAAATGGATATTTAAAAAAAAAAAACATAGACTGTCCAAGTTCACAGAAGAAGAAATAGAATACTTAAATAACACCATCTTAGAAAAAGAAATTGGACACGCTGTCCGTGAACTCCTTAAGAAAAAAATCCCCAGGGTCAGATGGATTCAGAAATGAATTATACCAAATATCTAAAGAATAATTCCAGTATGATGCAATTTAAAAATATATCAAATAAGGAGTCCTACTAAATTCCTTTTATATAGTGCTGATGCTTAAGCCAAAAAGAGTCAAAATAGAGAAAGAAAACTATGAACCAATTTCCCTAGTGAGTATTGATGCAAAAATTTTAAATAAAATATTAGTGAGGAGGTTATGGCAATATATCACAAAGATGTCACTATGAACAAGTGGGATTTATGCCAGGAATGCAGGACTGGTTCAATATTAGGAAGACTATTAGCATAATTAAATAAATAATAAATAATTAAGTTAAATTAAAAATAAAATAATAATAAATAATCCGGCCTAAGGCCAAATTTGAACTTGGGTCCTCCTGACTCCAAGGTGGGTGCTGTATTCACTGCGCCACCTAGCTGCACCTTTTATTTATTTTTTTGAACACTCATTCTTATTAAAATCTCTGAAAAGCATAGGAATAATCAGAGCTTTCCTTAAAATGATAAGTAGTATCTATCTAAAACTATCATTAAGCATTATCTGTAAAGGAGATAAACTAGAAGCCTACCCATTAAAATTAAGGGTGAAGCAAGGATGCCCATTATCACCACGATTTTTCAGTATTGTACTAGAAATGCTGGCTATAGCAATAAGAGAAGGAAAAAAAATTAAAGTAATTAGGATAAGCATTGAGCAAATAAAACTATCATTTCTTGCAGATGATATGATGGCATACTTAGAGAAGTGTAGAGAATCAACTTAAAAACTAGTTGAAATAATTAACTTCAGAAAAGTTGCAAGAGATAAAAGAAACCCACATTAAATTATCAGCATTTCTGTATATTCTGGACAGAGTCGAGCAGCAAGAGATTGAAAGTTAAATTCCATGTAAAATAATTGAAGACAATATAAAATACTACAAAGACAAATGCAGAAAACATATGAACACAATTATAAAACACTTCACACAAAGAAGGTCAGATCTAAACAATTGAAGAAATATCAATTGTTAATGGGTAGGCCAAGCCAGTATAATAAAATCAACAATAGTTTACTTATCTTTAGTGCCATTCAAATCAAACTACCAAAAGATTTGCAAAAATTGGGACACTGATACACTATTGCAGTTGTGAACTGATCCAGTCAATCTGGAGAGCAATTTGGAACTCTGCCCAAAGGGCAATCAAGCTGTGCATACCTTTTGACCTAGCAATACCACTACCAGGTCTGTATCCCAAAGAGATTTTTTAAAAAGAAAGGAAAAGGACTTATTTGTACAAAAATATTTATAGCAACTTTTTGTGGTAGTGAAGAATTAAAAATTGGGAGGATGCCCGTCAATTGGGGAATGGCCAAACAAGTTGTGATGTATGATTGTGATGGAATACTACTGCACTCTAAGAAATGTGATCAGAGTCCTTTCAGAAAAACCTGGAAAGTCTTACATAAAATGAGCAGAACCAGGAGAATATTATACACTGATCAACTGTGAATGACTTAACTATTCTCAGCAACACAGTGATCAAAGACAATTCTGTAGGACTTTATAATGAAAAATACTATCCACCTCCAGAAAAAGAATAGACAGAGTTTGAATGCAGATCAAAGCATACTTTTTAAAATTTTTCTTGGGTGGTTTTTTGTCTTTTTGGTTTGTGTTTTCTTTTGCAACATGGCTAATAGGGAAATATTTTACATGACTGCACATGTGTAATCTATATTAAATTTCTTGCCTTCTCAATGGAAAAAGAGGGAGAGAATTTAGAACTCAAAATTTTTTTAAACGAACGTTAAAAATTGTTTTTATGTGTTATTGGAAAAAATGAGCTATAAAGAAATTTGAAAACATTTATAATTTAGAGAAACAATTCCAATTCAACAGGGAAAGAATAGGAATATAAAAGCGGAGGGTAAATGTATATAAAAGGGAGTTAGTGTAGAAATACTTCAAACTCAACAGGGAGAAAGATGGGGAAAGGAAAGGGGGACAGATAGTTAAGAAAATATAATACTAGGAAATGAATAGCTAACAAGAAAACCAACTTCAGTTTGTTCAGGGGGGACTAAAAGGAAAAGAGAAGAACTGGAAGTAAAGGAATTTCCCTCAGTTGGGGAATAGCTAAGCAAATTAGGGTCTATAAATATATTGCATTGTAAGAAAATGTATTTTCAGAGAATCTTGGGAAAACTTGTGTGAAATGAAGCAGACTGGAGTGGGCAGAATCAAGAGAACAATTTATATTATAACGACAGCATTATAAAGAAAAATAACTGAAAAATCTATAAACTATGACAATAACAAGAATGAATCACGACTCCAGAAGACCTGTGATAAAACATGTACGTACCTCCTTATACAGAGATGAAATCAAGGTGCTGAAAGACATAAACCTATATGTGTGTATGTGTGTAGCAACTTCATGGATTTATTTTGCTTAACTATTCATAACAAGGGGTTTTTGTTTTGTTTGTAATGGGGAGAGGGAGTTAGCAATGGCAATGCAAAAAAAAAAGTAAGTTATTAAAAATCATTGAAATTTTTTTTTAATGCAGACAACAAATTCAGAAGGAATACAGACAAACAGGGCAGTTTTGAAAGTAATATGTTAATATATTCCATAATTTTTTTTAAAGAAAGTTGTGTGGAATAGAGATAATTTCAAATACAAGCCTTTTTATGTTCTACTTTTTATATGAAAGTGCTTAATTTTTTTTGGTTTCATGTTTTCAGAATAAAAAAATAAAGATTGACTGATGTATATGAACATATTATAGGTGGTTCCTGGATCCTATTGAAGATTTTCATTGTTACTTTACATTACTTTAAATGGAATTATAAGATCACCAGCAGTATATACTTGGGTTGTAGATAGTCAACCACTATTTATATTATAGTCATTGTAGTTTAGTTTATCACACCTAGGCTTCTGTAGGCAGCAGAACAATTTGCACCCTGTTTTGACAGTTGGTGAACAGGATTGGGCAACCAAAAGCTGAGTGACTCTATCAGAAATGCTTTGGTCACATATTGGAATGAATCATGAATCAGTGCAACATGAGCCAATGGGAAAGTGAAATAGCACCTGAAGGATAGAGTTGTCTTGTGAGACTTGAGGTTAGTGGGTTTACTTGTTTTTCTAAGTAAGACTTCCAGCAAACTAAGTCTACGGAACAGGAGGGTATCATTACTAGGTTTTGCAGTCACTAAATAAAGGACAGACCACTTTGTGAGTTATGTGGGTCTAATTTCATCTTTTTAGCCTTGATGAAAATAGCAATCATTGTCAGCAGCATTATCTTAAAAGACAAAGTTCAGTGATATCAACTTAAGAAAGACAATAGCCATTCAAATTTTGCCATTATTTTGCAAAATCAAAGAAAAGGTATGGCTACAGTTGCTTGGAAAATCAAAGGAGTGGTACAGATTTAAACCTACAAAACATGTTTGTTTTTAATAACCAATTTAGTATGTCACATGCTAACCTTGATTTTTCTTTATATTGTTGAAACAGAACAACCCCACAAAAGGAAGAAGACCTTGCAGTCAATTGAAATTGAAGATCGGATAGAATCCCTAATTTGCAGAGTAGGAGAAAAGGTATAAACTATCATAGATAAATGTCAAGGTTTTTCTAGTGACCACATAGTGAATATTCTGAATCTTAAGAGCTCGATCATTATATACCTGCTTTTCTTAGATAAAACTGTTGTAGCATTATGTCTTTTTAAAAAATAAATCTGTTACTAAGTACTGTGTTTTTGCAAAGGTTTATATATTGAAATGTCTTTTCTTGGGTGATTTTTTTGGTTTTGTTTTTGGTTTTTGTTGTTGCTGTTCTTAGTTAAAAAGCATTTAGATATTATGTACAAAGCACCGTGCAAAATGTTTGTAGATGCAAAGCCAAATAAGTTATAGTACCTGTTGTTGCAGAGTTTATAATCTGGTAAGGGGTAATATAACATAAACAAATAAGCAGTAATTATGTAATATGCAATAATACTAAGAGAATAGAATATGGTAAAAAGTGTAAGAGAGGTACAAAGTGCAGTTAGGCAAGCAAGGTGTCCCTGAAGAAGGACTTTGGTACAAGAATGGAGAGAGGGGAGGGTGGCCAGATATAGGTAACAGTAAACTGGATTATATGGGGGACAACAGGTAGTACAACTACAACATAACATTTGTGGAGAAGAAGAATGTAAGGTAAGCCAGGAAAAGTGGGGAGGCACCAGACTGTCAAATGCCTTGAGTTCCAAGTTAGAGTTTCAGTTTAATTCATTAGGCAACAAAGGACCATTAAAGAGTTTTGATCACCAAAGAGCTTAATCAGATTTTTTTTTCTGGAAAATTCTTAATGTAGTTGTGTGAACAGTGGTTAGAAATGGGAAAAACAGTGCAGTGAATAGAGCACCGGCCCTGGAGTCAGGAGGACCTGGGTTCGGATCCGGACTCAGACACTTAACACAAAAAATAGCCATGTGACCTTGGGCAAGTCACTTAACCCCAGTTGCCCTCCAAAAAGCAAAAAAAAAAAAATGGGAAAAACTTAGTTAAGTTAAGAGATAAGTTATATGTCTTTTGCAATATTCAAAGCATAGTGTTAACGAAAGGCTATCCTGAGGTGGGGACAGTTGGCGTAGAAAGGAAGAAATGAATGTGAAAGTCATTGCAGAGGTAAATATAAGCAATCAAGAAGGAAGAACTTAAGATCACAAGTTTTGAATGTGGTATAATGAATAGTTAAGAAAGTTGGCTACTGCTAGTGAATGTCCAGGCCAAGATTTCCCAGGCTTCCAGTTTGCCTATTCTGTACTTCATTCTACCATCTCTTCTGTTGTTGTCTATGGTTCCACCAGTTCATTTGTTGCTAAAGAACAAATGCTGCTTTTCTTTACATTTATTCTGTGTAAAATCTGCCTTGCTACTCTGTACTTTCAAAAATGTTTCATGGTTATTGTGAAGAAAGTCATTAATATTGATTTACCAAATGGAATTATATGAAAACGTGTTCAAAATGTCCATAGCCATTCACCCAGATATTACAGTGTTAACCATATACTCAAGAATGTCAGTGTTTTAAAAAGAAAGCCTCTATATATTATAATGACACTTTCTGTAGTATCCAAGAACTGGAAACAAAGTAGACTCTCATCCACTGGAGGAACATGCCTAAACAAACTGTGGTACATGAATGTGCTGTAAGAGATGATGAGTATGATAAAGTCAAAGACACAGGGGAAGAGATACAAATTAATACAAAGTTAAGTAGTGGGCAAAGATATGCAATAACTACAATATAAATGGAAATAATGATAGCAACAAAAGAGTTGAAACTGAATGCTATAAAATTATAATGGCCAAGTTTGGCCCCAAAGAAGAGATATGAGATGGTATCTTCTTTTTTTTAGGGAATTAGCTGATTATGGTTGTGGAACATTGTAGATAATATCAAACTTTGTTAATATGTTTATTTTTGGAGGTATTGGGATTTGGTGTTTTTTTTTCTCTGTTATAAGAAGATGGCTTTCTGGGAGAGAGAAGGAATGGGATATATTGGAAATGTTGGTAATAGAAAAAACAAATGATATCAATGAATATTTTTCAAAATTGATTTATCACTGAGTGGTAATGCCATCTTTCCTTAACATAAGTTTAATTTGGTCTCCCTTTAGAGTACTTTCTCATTGGAAAGCAACCTAGAAGGCTTAGCTGGTGTTTTGGAGGCTGATCTTCCCAACTACAAGAGCAAGATCCTAAGAATTCTTTGTACAGTGTATGTATGCAAAGGATGTATGGTCTTGAAAAATATTTTGCCTACCATGAAAATGCTTTTAAAGCACATGTGTTAACTTTCTATAATATTTCAGTTGTAAAATATGGAGTGTTTTATTAAAAACAAAATTATGGTATTTTTTGAGTCTAAAGTATAAAAACCTTATGAGTCAAACTGTTCTTTTCAAAAAACTTTTTAAAACACTTAGAATTAATTTCTTACACTTTATATATACCAGATCATGAATATGAATGTTTGTTTTTTTCCTCAGTGCACGTCTGTTTCCTTTGAAATTGACAGTTTATACAACATTAGTTGGACTACTTAATGCTCGAAATTACAACTTTGGTGGGGAATTTGTGGAAGCCATGATTCGTCAACTTAAAGAATCTTTGAAAGCAAACAACTATGATGAAGCTGTGATTTTGGTAAGTCTGGTTTTGGTTTGGTTATGTGGTTTTCAGAGTTTGGGTGGTACAGAAGAAGCATACTGTAGAAATGTGTTTTTTTTTTTCTTTTAATTTTCTTTTTTCACTTATCCTTCATTTCATATTAAACCTCAAGTTTGCCATGATTAAATATTTCCCTTTAAAGTCGTAATGAATAGTTTTCTCCTGGAAGCATTATTGTAATTCCCTAAACAAATTAAGAACCTTCTCTTAAAACTAATAATATTTCAAAGGAATTGTAGAGAAGAGATTCTTCCTTGTAGTTGAAGTTATTTTCTTCATTGACTGAAATATACCTAGAAGATATTGGAAGCCTGTGCTTTCTCTTCTCTGGAAAATCTAATCTTTTGAATGGGAAATTGCTCTGATGGCTCTGAGATCACATCTATATTGATATTCCCAGTGTTGCAGATTACAGCTTATCCATATCCTCTTATCCTATCTGAGACGCCCCTTTGATCAAAGGACCTTTGATGTCCTTTTTAATCCAACACCACTTTTTGCCGATGAAGAAACTTAGATCCAGAGTGTTTAATTTGCCCAAGATTACATATGTGGTAAGTTGTCAGAGCCACTTTGGATATGAGCTTCAAATTCAGTACTCTTTCTAATTCCTCATATTATCTTCTGTTCAGGCAAACCATTGTTCCTGTTTTTCAAAATTTATTTTTATGTGACTTTGTAGTATGTTTTTCCTACTTCACTCTCTTATTTCCCTCCTCCCTCCCTTTTTCTCCCCTAATTCAACAACAACAAAACTTAACATAAACGTGCATAGATCACCAAACAAATTTTGGCACTGGCTATGACTGAAAATGTATGTCTCTTTATTAAGTTCATCACTGACAGATGAATAGTGTGTTTCATCGTCAGTGTACTTGTCTTATGGTTTATTTTTTTTTTTTAAGCAATTGGGGTTAAGTAACTTGCTCAAGGTTACATGGCCAGTTATTTCTGGGTGTGGTGCTAAGTATCAGAGCCCGGATTCGATCCCCAGGTCATCCCGACACTGGGGCCGGTGCTCTTACTCGCTGAGCCACCTGGCCGCCCCTAAGCAATTGGGGTTAAGTGACTTGCTCAAGGTTACATGGCCAGGTGTTTCTGGGTGGGTGCTAAGTGTCTGAGCCCGGATTCGATCCCCAGGTCATCCTGACACTGGAGCCAGTGCTCTTACTCACTGTGCTACCTTGCTGTCCCATCTTATAGTTTATTATTAAATTGATCAATGTTCTAAAGTCGTCCAAAGTTGTTTTTCTCTATGGTGTTATCAGTGTATAAATAGTTCTCCTTGTTTGCTTACTTTGCTTTCCATGAGTTCATAGATGTCTTCCTAATTTCCCTTGAAACAGTCCATTTTGTAATTTCTTGTGGCACAATAATATTCCATTATATTACTATACCATAGTTTATTTAGATATCCCTGATAAGAAGATACTCCCTTGGGTTTTAGTTTTGGGCTACCATGAAAAGAACTGTTATAAACATTTTTGTACATATTGATACTTTTCCTCTTTCTTTAATCTCATGAGGTACAGGTGCGTCAAAGAGTATACACAGTTTAGTAACTTTGGGGACTTTGGAAACTTCCAGATTGTGTTCCAGAATATCTGGACCAGTTCACAGCTCCACTAGTGTACCTGTTTTCTTGTGGTTCCTCCAACAGTTGTCATTTTCCTCTTTGTCAATCTTATGACTGTGAGGTGGAATCTTAAAGTTGCTTTAGTTTACATTTCTCTAATAATGATTTGGAGCATTTTTTCATATGGTTGATAGCTTGGATTTCCTACTTTCAAAACCACCTGTTCATATTCTTTGACCATTAATCTATTGTGGATTAATCTATTATTCTTAGTCTTATAGATTTGGATCACTTCCATTTATATCTTGGCTATGAAACCTTTATCAGAGAAACATGCTGCCAAGATTTTTCCCATTTACTGGTTTTTCTTTCTGATTTTTACTCCATTAAACTTGAGTGTGCAAGAACTTTTAAATTTTATATAATCAGAATTGTCCATTTTATCTTGCATAATCCTGTCTGTTACTTGTTTAATCATGAACTCTTCCCCTATTTATATGTCTGTAAAATAATTTATTTCTTCTCTAATTTATGGTACAACCTTTTATATTTAAAGGTCATATATCCATTTGGACCTTATTTTGGTATATGATGTGACATATTGGTCTAAATCTAATTTTTGCCAGACTACTAATAGTTTGTCAAATAGTGAGCTCTTTTTCCATTAATTGGGGGTCTGTGGGATCATCAAATGCTATGCTGCTTTGTTTGTTTGCTTGTTTTTTGTATAAAACAATGTTTCACCAAATGATTTACTGCTTTGTAATTTAGAGATCTTATACTGATCTTTACTTCACACTTTTTTTTGCATTATTACTTTTGAGATTCTTGGCCTTTTGTTTCTCCATGGGACCATATTATTTTTTCTAACTATAAAATATTTCTTTGGCAATATTGGTGTATTAAGTAAATTAGATATATTTTTTTTATTATAATGGCTTCACCTACCCATAAGCAATTAATATTTCTCTAAGTCTGTCTCTTTATCTCTACATAGTGTTTTACAGTTGTATTCATATAATTCCTAGGTGCATCTTGAAAGATAGACTCACAAATATTTCAGAGTTTCTATAATTATTTTGAATGGAATTTGATTTTGTAGCTCTTACTGCTTGGTTTTGTTGGTTGCTGTTGTGTTTCATTTTGTATCCTACAGTATTGCTTAGCTTATTGTTTCAATTTCTTGTTTAGGATTTTATAAGTAAATCTTATCTGCAAAAAGTGTTTACTCTTTGCTTTATGCTGATTCCTTCAGTTTCTCAAATTTCTTGTCTCTATTACCACAGATAGCATTTCTAACACCAATTTAAATGGTAGTGGTCATAGGCATCCTTGTTGATCTTATTGGAAAGACCTTTGCATATGATGTTTGATTGGATTTGGATAGATTTTATTTGCTATAGTAAGGAAAAATCTGTTATATTTTACAGAGTTTTTACCAGACAAGTGTGATTTTGTCAAAAATATTTTTCAGCCTCTGTTGACATAATCAAATGCTTTTAATAATATTATTAACAGGATTTATTATATTTATAATCTTTATGTTGAACCAGCTGTGTATTCTTGGCATAAACTCAACGAGGTCATAATGTGTAATCTTTCTAATATATTGTTGTAGACTGTTTGCTAACATATATATGATATATATATATACATTTTTTGCCTGGCAGGTCCATTTTTTATCAGATCTTGTGAATTGTCATGTAATAGCTGCTCCATCTATGGTAGCCATGTTTGAAAATTTTGTAAGTGTAACTCAGGAAGAAGACGTGCCTCAGGTAAGAGGAGTACTTAATACTTCAGCTTTACCAACTTTCCTTATATTCTCATTTCCTTCTCACAGTAAACCATAGTGGGTAGAAAAACTGCTGGAATTGGAGTCATAAGAAATGGGTTTTATCTGGGACAGGAATCCTAGATTCTGATTCCAAGTCAAATTCTCTATTCTGTCGCAGCAGGAACATTTATAATGTGCTTAATTTTTATCCTGGTTATCTTAATTACTGAATATTATGCCACTGTATAGAAAAATAACATATTTTCTATTTTTGTATTGTTTCCTCCAAGTGCTGTATTAGCTTCTTGAGGGCAACAACTGTTTTATGGTCTTTGTCTCCCTACCAAGTAGCACATAGTAATTACTTTTTGAAATGAATTTAAGTTGAGAAATCTTTATATATTTTAGAGCTTGATTTAAATGAGAAATAAAAAATGCTCAACTGGTATTTCAAAAAATCCTCTGGATTGGCCACATTATCTTCTTGGGCCCTACGCAGTCTCCATTTGGGATTTTGGGGGTGGGGACAATTGGGGTTAAGTGTCTTGCCCAAGGTCACATGGCTAGTAAGTGTTAAGTGTCTGAAGCTGGATTTGAACTCGGGTCCTCCTGACTCCAGGGCTGGTGCTCTATTCACTGCCACCACCTAGCCGCCCCTTCCATTTGGGATTCTTTTACAAGAAAAATGAAAAGAAGATTTTAGAAGCACATTGTTAAACATTGTTTTTTTACTTTACTATAGGTACGACGTGATTGGTATGTGTTTGCATTTCTGTCATCTTTGCCCTGGGTTGGAAAGGAATTATATGAAAAAAAAGACGCAGAGATGGACCGCATCTTTTCCACTGTTGAAAACTATCTTAAGTAAGAATACATCTAACACTAGTCTTGTTAAGGAGAAAGGTTTTTGAGTTTTTTTGTTTTTTTAATTTTCTTTTTTGTTTGTGTTTATTTTTGCTAATTTTCGGGTGTGATATACTGCTATTTTAATTTAATATCCTTTAATCTTACAACTTGTTTGGTTTCTCAGAATTAGAGGTTCAGTTTAAAAAATGTACAAAGTAAATAAAGAGCTGCCTTCTCACTCATTTTGGGAAGTGCCTTACTAGTGTGAAAGTGGTTTTAACAAGAAATTTTCATTTTTCAAGCATCTTTTTAAAAAACTGTTTTTTTTTAACTTCAACACATCTTCCATGGAATCACAGAATATTAAAATATTGCACTAGAGGTTACATAGTCTGACATTTTTTGACAGATAAACTCAGATCCAAAAATATAAAATGAATACCCAAAGTCACATAGTAGCAAGTAGCAGAGCTAGCAATTAAACACACATATCTAATCTGTGTCCAGTGATCTTTCAAGACTGACTTTCTTAAGGTTATATCATGACCCATGTCTTATAATCCTCACTAAAGTATAAATGACTGATTTAATTCCTTAGATCTCTAAATTGTAGGCTGAGATCTGAAACCCGAGATCTGAAATTATAGGCTTCCCTTGGGAAAATTTTTTGCTGTGGGTTAGGCTTTCCTATTTTTCTTTTAAACTATAGCATTAGGTTCATGGGCCCTAGGATGGAGAAAGAAAGTGGAGTATTTATATTATTCTGTATTCTCTCTTGGGATGGTGAGTGGGGTGGAAAGATTGAGAAGAATTGAGGAAGCAAGAAGCACTTATAAGGTTCTTCAGAGTTCTGTTCAACAGTGTGACAAATGGTATGTTGAATATCAGCTATGTACAAGATCTTTCTAGGAGATGCAAAAATAAATAAGAAATAATCTGAAGAACACTGGATTCATAACCTTGGGAAGAAGCTATAACCTTGTTATTCCTGGGAGCCCCTGGCTAATGATAGGTTTTCCTTTCCAGTAGACGTACTGGAAGCAGGAATAAGTGTTGGATAAATGCTGGAGACTTGGGACCAACTTGATTTTAGACAGGAGTAAGCTTGGCCCAAGACTGTACAGGAAAGTGGTGGTGGAGGAATATACGACTTCTCTTTTTTTCTTCTCCCTCTCAGGGCCATCTCACCCAAAGTGGTTGGTCTGAGTCAAATAAAAGTCATACCAGTTTGTCTATTATGAAATTTTTATACTTGATTACCAGGGAGAAAAATAACAATTTTCATTTTTCCAAGCATCTTTTTAAAAAAGTTTGCTACTATTTGACTTTGGGTATTCATTTCATATTTTTGGACCTGCACTTATCTGTGAAAAAAGGCCAGATTATGTGACCTCTACTGCAGTGTTTTAATATTCTGTCATTCCATGGAAGATGTATTGAAGTTAAAAAAGGCAAAGTTTTTAAAAAAGATGCTTGGAAAAATGAAAAGAAACATAAGAATTTTGTGGAAGATTATGTTTCTAATGTGACGGGTTAATTTTAATAATTCTCCATTTTTTTGGTTTGTGTTTTTAGAAGACGTCAAAAAACTCATGTTCCCTTGTTACAAGTGTGGACCGCTGATAAACCACATCCACAAGAAGAGGTATTAATTTCCTTTGCTTTTTAATAAAAGAATGGTTGACTAAGTATTAGCTTTGTGTATTGGAAAATTCGCTATGCTAGGATTCAAGATTTATTTTTTTAGTGCTAGGCTTGCCACTTAATAGCAATGTGACCTTTGACAAATCACTGAAGCTTTGAGCCATTTATAAAATGAGGGGGTCAGACTAGATGATTTCTAAGATCCCTTCCAACTGGTCAATTTTTAGCATAATATATTGGATAGAATGCTATCTTGGATTCAAGATGACTTGTTTTGAATCATGCCTCTGATCCTGTTTCTTCATCTATAAAATGGGAATTGTTGTGCCTCTCAGGATTTTTTAAAAACTAAATTTAGATAATACATGATTAGATTATTAGGTTAAAATTAAATAATAAAAATTGATACCCCCTTTAGACCAATTCCAGAAGCCTTTAGCTTAAATTTAAATTTTAAGTTATAGAGGAGTTGCAATTTTTGTCCATGTAGGGAGTTCCCACACCAGTGAAATTCTAGATCCCCTCCCCCCCAATAATATAAAACTGCAAAGCCTCCATTGAAGGCTTCTTCCTTGCATGGGATTTATCCATTGGTTATTTCTTGAAGGCTATAACCATAGCACAAGCTCTGATAGGCTTACCAAACTGGTAAGGCTTCAAAGTATGAGCCAGATGATAAACTACAGTTAGACCTTACCATTTCTTTGCATCCCCCTGACTATGTTAGAGCTAGAAAGGATCTCAGGCTCATTGCATGCAACCCCTCATTTACATAAGAGGAAATTCTTAAAGTGGATTCACATTTATTGGACAATGTCCAAATGCTTAGCTTGATGTCCAAGGCCCCCCATTAATGATTTTGAATCATAGACCTTTAAAACTGTAAGGGACCCTAGAGGTCATCTCATTCCACTCACATTTCACCCATAAGTAGATAGGTATCGTTAGTGATTTGGATGTGGGCATATCGCTGTTAGCAGCCAAGCTTGCATGAAAATCTTGCTATGGTGACTCTTTGTTCAGTGTACACTAGTCCAGAGTCCATCTTGCTCCCTAGAGGCATTTTTCACTGTTGCTTTGAAATATCTTCACTAAGCCAAACCAGTCTTCTTGCTAGTATATATCCTGTTCACTCCCACCTCCATTTATTTTCATTGTTTTTATTTCTCTCCACTGATTTAAAATGTACTTTAAACAAGGCAAAACCTTGAGGCAGCATGGTTTACTAATGTCTAGTGGAAATAGCACTGGGTTTGTATTTAGAAGACCTGAGTTTTACTCCTAGCTGTGTTGTAGCTGTGTGACCTTGAGCAAGTCAACTTCTCTTGTTTTCTGGTTCTTCATGAAATGGGGTCACGATCTGTTTTCCCTGCCTTACAGGGTCAGTATAAGGGTCAAATAAAATAGTAATATATTACTAGTATATGTTAAAATTCTTCATAAATCATAAAACATTGTTAAATATGGCATTATTATTAATTCACATCTCAGTTCCTGCCTCTTTCATGACAAATTATAAAATCAACTGTCACTTAATGCACTCTTTGCTTTGTGTAGTTTTTCTAGGTGTTTCATGTTTGTCTTTTTGGTTTCTGAAAGAAACTAAGTTCCTCAGTGGATAGAGTGGTATGTTCTACATCTTTATACTCCCTCAGGGTTCAGCCTAATTATAGATACAGACACATATGCCCTTATCTAATTGAAATAAAGCATTTTGTGTTGGAGAAGATGTGGGAAAATTGGAACAATGATGCATTGTTGGTGGAGTTGTGAACTGATCCAACCATTCTGGAGAGCAATTTGGACCTATGTCCAAAGGGCTGTAAAACCATACATACTCTTTGATCCATCATTAGCACTTCTAGATCTGTATCCTAAAGAGATCATAAGAAAGGGAAAAGAACCCAAATGTACAAAAATATTTATAGCAGGTCTTTGTGGTGACAGTATTGTAAAGTGAGGGGATGCCCATCAATTAGGGAATGACTGAACAAGTTGTGGTATATGAATGTAAAGGAGTAGTATTGTTCCATAAGAAGTGATGAGCAGGTGGATTTTAGAAAAACCTGGAAAGACTTACTGAGTGAAGTGAGCAGAACCAGGAGAACATTGTATACAGTAACAGCAACATTATGCAATGACCAGATTTGATAAACCTAACTCTTCTCAGCAATGCAATGATCTAGGATAATTCTGAAAAATTCATGATGGAAAATGCTATCCACATCCAGAGAAAGAACTATGGAGTCTGAATGCAGATCGAAGCATGCTATTTTCTTTTTTTTTCTTTCTCATGGTTTTTCCCCTTTTTTCTGATTCTTCTTTCATGACATGACTAATGTGGAAATATGTTTAATAAAATTGTTTATGTATAGCCTGTATCAGATTGCATGCTGATTTGGGAGGGGAGAGAAGAAAAAGTTTAGAACTCAAAATCTTATAAAAGTGAATGTTGAAAAGCAAAAATAAATTTATTAATCTAAAACAAATGGGGAGGGTAATCTTTAAGGCTCTTTCCCACTCTAAATATGAATTATGACCAGTTATCCTATAAGTGACTGATAGAGTTCCAAGAGGTTGCCTTCAGTAATATGATATTTCTTTCAGCACTTTAAGCCTTTTCATTTTGAGCTGTCTTTCTAAGACTGGGAAAGGTGCCATAATTAACCATAAGGAAAGCCAAAAAACGGAAGAAGAAATAAACATTTTGTTGTGCAGCAGTTCATGTATAAGAGAATTTGCATTATAATTTAGATTTCAGTTAGTGAAACTAAAGGGTTTTTTGGTGTAACTATTAAAATTGAGCAAGGTATAAGAAACATCATGTAAAGGCCATATATCTTTTGGGGTTTAAAAAAATTTCTTTTTGGGGCGGCTAGGTGGTGCAGTGAATAGAGCACTGGCCCTGGAGTCAGGAGGACCTGAGTTCAAATCCAGCCTCAGACACTTAACACTTACTAGCCATGTGACCTTGGGCAAGTCACTTAACCCCAATTACCCTGCCTTCCACTCTCCAAAAAGCAAAAAAAAAATGCTTTTTATATCATCAGTTTTCCCTAGTATTCTCACTCGCACCTCCCAGAGAGTTATCCCATGTTACATTTTTTTAAAAAAAGAAGGGGAAAAAATCAGCAAAACTATTTAATTCTTTGAAAATGTCTAAGGTTATGTGCAGTATACCACACCCATGGACCTTCCTTTCACCGCTATAAAGGAATGGGATGAGGTGTGTTCTCATATCTTTTCTTTGAAGCCATGCCTGTTCTTTGTAATTTTGTAACATTCATTTTGATTGTTTTATGGTGGTTCTTTCCATTTATGTTGTTCTAATTGCGTGGGGTTAATTTTAAAATTATCCTTTATCTTTAGTATTTAGACTGCCTTTGGGCCCAGATTCAGAAATTAAAAAAAGATCGCTGGCAGGAACGGCACATCCTGAGACCATACCTTGCCTTTGACAGTATCCTCTGTGAAGCCTTGCAGCATAATCTGCCTCCTTTTACACCACCACCTCACACAGAGGACTCGGTGTACCCGATGCCAAGAGTCATCTTTAGGATGTTCGATTACACGGATGATCCTGAAGTATGTGACAGAACTTACTTACAGCATTTATGAAATGAGGCATATCACATCACTTGTCTGCTTGAGTTCTGTGTAACGTCCCTTGTGTACTTTTGGAAAGAATGGATCTATGTGTTATATAGAAGCTCATCCATCAGGTTTGGGAGAGGAAATGTGACCTAATTAGTAGGGAGCTTCAAAATCTGAAAGAGCTGCCTCTTAATGCATGCTGGCCATGTCAGCCTGGGCAAGTTCCTCCACTTCTCAGGGCCCAAGACAACTCTAAGAGAGGGGACTATCTTGTATTGGCAGAGGGAGTTTCCTCATTTGGAAGTGTAAATGAATTCTTAAGTCTGGTCCCTGTCCCTATGAAATTTAGATTTTGTACGAGTTTGCCAAAGGGGAGGAAGGGAAGTATTTTGAATCTTTATATTGATGAGGAAAAGAGTTCTTTCTCTTCCAGTGATCAGATTCAGTAGTGTATTTTTTTTAAAATCAAACTTCTATAATTTGTCATTTTAAGAAATATATCCATCTTCTTTGTTGTTGGGCATTACTTTGCCCTCTGTCAAGTTATTATAACATGATTGGTTAGGGGAAAAAATTAGTAAGCAACTTAGTTTTAGCATGACAAGATCTTTTTTATATTCTGATTTTGTTATCCAGTATATTAGCTAACTCTCAACCTCACATCATCCATGCCCCCTCCAATAATAATAATTATCCAGCCAGACTTTTTAACTAATATAGTAAATCAGCATTCATCACTTACCCATTAGTAGTTTTTGACTCATTAAAGCATTTATTTAGAAGTCTGCTTTACATTTAGGGAAATTTCATTCTCTTTGATCAGATAACCAAGAGTGAATATTTTTGTTAGTGCATGTAAAAGTTTCTGAGGCTTAGGTTTCTATAAATGTTTTCACACTTGATAAGTAAAACTTATATTAAATTCAGTGGCATATGACCTTTAGTTTGTTTTCATTGGAAAAAGTGAATATAGCAGAATGATGGTAGTAATGAGGTATGGAATCTTTCACAAAGCCTTAATAGACATGAAATAGACTGATAATGTGTAGTGGATACAAGTAGACAGTAAAGCTTCCTGAAATGAACTATTCTAATACTATGGAACTTTTACAATTAAAATACTTTGTCTAGTGGTAAAAAAAAATTGTGCATCATGATTTTGTTTTAGGGTCCTGTTATGCCAGGCAGTCATTCTGTGGAGAGATTTGTAATAGAAGAACATCTTCACTTCATCATTAAATCCCACTGGAAGGAAAGGAAGACATGGTAAGAAAGAAGCTTTATAGTCAAAGAAGACCTATAAAGTAATAAGTTTTATAGAAGCCTAGAAATAAGCTTATAACTTTGTAGAAATAAGCCTTATAGAAGAAATAAGTTTTATAGTTCATAGAAGAGAAACATGAACATTTTTAAGAGTAGGCTACAAGCCAGAAGATTGAAATTTTAAAAGAAATGTTTGTCTCCACATTTTGCTCCTCTCTTTGTTTCATTTTCCCTTAAATCCTTTTTGTAGGTGGCATGCTATATGGTTTATACATAGGTTTGGGGTCTTATTTTCTGCATCTTGCTACTTCTTCCTTAATAGAAAAAATTAACTCTAATGTGTAATTTAAGTAGGACTTTGTGGGAAGAACACTAGTGATTTCTTTCCATTTTTTCAAGCTTCCATACTTGAAGTTTCTTGGAAAGCAAGCATTTAATAAAATTTGACTATTAATTTTTTCAGTGTAGGTATAAGGTGAAAAGAATACATAAAAGAGGAAATAATAGCTTGATATTTCCAAGCTCTATTTAAAAAATCTATTTGGACCACTGTATGTGTTTGTTTGGTCCATGTTCATTTTATGAATGTTTCCTAATCTCCTAGAGACTTTTGGATGGTATGATGATTTCCCTTGTGGGGATCTGTCATGCTCTTGGTAATTGATTCAGACTGGGGACACTTTAAGATATTTCTGTTTTGAGTTACTGTTCTTGATTTATTGACTTGATATGCTTCTTGGATTTGTATGGTTTTGATGTATTTTAATAAACTTGTGTGCTTTTTCAAAATAGTGCTGCACAACTAGTGAGTTATCCAGGAAAGAACAAGATCCCCTTGAATTATCACATAGTTGAGGTATGCATTTTATGTGAAGCATATTATTTTAATAAGCTATTTTTTGGCATTTACAATACGGTATGCTCTTTGCTGTCCAAGTCTTTCACTTCACCTTTTTCTTACTACTTTTCATACTTTGCAGACTAGCAGAGAAAGAGGAGAGGAGTATTAGGTCACTTGAACTTTTTTATTAGCCACCTTGACAAAAAGAAAGGGGATTGAGAGCCCAGCAGCTATAGCAGAATTTTAAATTCTTTTATAAATTATGTGTAAACCATACTTTCCTTTTGTTAACAGATAACTAAAGTAACTGTAACTCCTTTTCTATTCTTCAGATAATTCATGGTTTAAATATCTATAGAATTTCATTATGGGTAGATAAACTGTCATTACTAAGTTTATCTATGGTGCAGAGACCAGTATTTTAATACAACTAACTAAGCATTTATTGCATTCTTGTCAGGGACAGGCACTAATATGTTAAAAAAAAAAATTTAAGCCTAATGATTTGTAAGGAGGAAAATTTACTTAATAAAATGTCCTTTGACTATGGATCAGCTTATAGGAAAGAGAGCTATATTTTTGCAAAGTGTTTGTACACATTATTGTAATTCATTTTGTTTTAATCGTTTTTCACCCTAAAACAATTTTTGCAGTTAACAGAAAGTATCAGTTATTGAAGTCTTTTTACCACTTTTTGTTTAAGTATGATTAGCCACATTTCAATAAGAACCTATTTTTTTGTGGGATAATGCCTCATATTTGTAATTGTGTGCTTTTATAAAAGTTATAATAGTAATACGTCAGTTTTATCTGTCTTCAGGGAATGGGTCTGGAGATAATACTAAAGATGAAGTAGAGTATGAATCTGTCTCATTGAGAGCTGATCAGACTGCAAATTATAAAGCACATCATCCTCTAAAATATATAAAAGGCTTTAGAAAGCAGGTGGGCATGGGTGTGTCTTAGAAGAAAATAATGCAAATACAGGATGTAGGTGGTAATCAGGGATAAATACAAAAGAGTCTAAAACAAATTAGCAGGGAAAAAAACCCCACTATCTTGAGGCAAGGAAGACTTTGGACCATGTTGAAGAATTTTGAAATGTTTTAAGAGGGAAAGTATGTCAAACAGTGTGGACTGACAGTAAGAATAAAGTTTTAGTTAAACTATAGTTTAACCTGAATCTCCCTTCCCTGAAGCTCTCCTAGTTCTGGGCCTAAAAAAGTCTTAAGCAGGATAAGAATTTATATAATTTAGTGTGACTTAGGTGATTCCAGCAGTAAGTAGATTTATATAGCACTTGAAAGCTGTCACATGAAAGTCACATGATTCTGTGAGATAGGTAGTATAAATGTTTTTCTAACTCATTTTACAGATGAGGAAACTTGAGAAACAGAAAGTTGTTTGCTTATTGTTGCATAGCTAACATCAGAGCTAAGATTCAAGCCCAAGTCTCCTCACTTCAAGTTCTTTGCTTGAACTACATTTTCTCTTCTGTGGGCTTCTGGTTGGGATATGGGTCAGATGATCATTCCACCTGTCTGATTTCAAAGTTTCATTTACCATGGCAGGGGATGGAGAAGAGATTTTCAGAAATTTCAATCTATGGATATTGGTTTGAAAGAATAACTTTTTTTTTAAATACTTTAGAATTTTGGAAACTTTCTAGGAATGGAAATGTCTGCATACTTATCTTTGAATTAGGTTCTGATTCATCTAAACTGTTTTCTAGGTGATCTTTGCAGAACTATTTCAGCTTCCTGTACCCCCTCATATTGATGTTATGTACACAACTCTTCTCATTGAACTGTGCAAGCTTCAGCCTGGCTCTTTACCCCAAGTTGTATCCTTTTTGTTTGTAGTTTGACCTGATTTTTTTTTCAAAAAGGATTGTATGTATCCTCAGGTACAAAGTAAAACTATGATGATCTTTGGAATCTTACTTTGGTTGTTGGCTGTGGTCAGTATCTAAAAATGAAAGCAAAGTTTTTAGTGAACTGGAGCAGTTTTTAAGCTTTTTTAGTTCCTATATGTTAGCATTTCATTTTCTTGAATCATAATTCAAAAAAGATATATTCCAGTGTTTAGGTTAAACAGTTTTTTTAAAAAAAGTAAAGTAGAATGAAATTTTCAATTACTAAAGGAAAAAGACTTTCAAAAGCCACCTATACATTAGCATCTGTCATGGCTCCTCTGGGTCATTGCTATTTGCTTTCTTGAAATGAAGAAGTTGGCCAGATTTACTTTTCCGTCTTTTAACTTCTGAGAAAATTCCAGATCAGCAATGACACGTGTAGGCTTAAGAGATGTTAAAATGTTTTACAACTTCTAAATGTTTTCTCTTAAATTAGACTGAAGTATATTGAATGGACTTTACTTAGAATTTAAGATTCTCAGTGTTTCTTATAATTGATCATTGGCTTTTAATATTAAACAGTAGGACACTATTATTTAAGAAATAAGGTCAAAATATTCTCTGGATTTTTTAGTTGGATTTTAATTTAATGGAGTGATGGAACTTCCCAAAATGGTGATAATTTGTAGATGGGTCGAAATGGCATGATATAGTGACTAAAGAAAGAGCTGGCCTCAAATTAAAGATGACCAAGTTCAAGTCATGCCTCTGATGTACTTCTGTGACATTGATTAGGTCACAAACCTCTGAGTACTCAAGGCAGCTCTGAGTTTAGAAGCTGCAGTGAAGGTCTTCTGGGGATTTTCTGTGCCAATGAAAACATAGGTCTAACCCCTGTTTTTAAAGGTGGACTATGAAAGAGGTCTGACTTCAGTCGAGGGGAAAATGGAATTTTAAACTAATCATAATGTCATTATTCAAAGTCTTCTAAGAAATATTTGATTATTTTTCTCTAATACTTTCAAAATTTAAAGGAGTTTAAAATCATCTGTTTTCCTTAGCTGGGAATTCAAGCTTGCACAGGCAACTGAAATGTTATACATGCGTTTGGATACAATGAATACTACGTGTATAGACAGGTAATTGCTTATATTTTAACAGATTCTCTCAGATTTTGTTCCATATACTTTGTAGTGGAATATTAAACTATGGCATTTATGTGGTGATATATTTGTGTAAATGTATGTAATGTAAATTGCATAGCCAAAAAGACATTTTGTTCTATTTCATTTATTATGTCTTGTGCCACTTCCAAATATGTCTTCTTCTCCAATACTTATAACTCAGGCAGAAATCCTTAAAAAAAAAAAAGGTAGAATATAAAAGTATTAGTAGATTTTTAATATTTGACATAACTTTTTATTTAATAGGAAATATGAAATCATCATTGCAACCAAGTAAAATACTAGCTTAATAAATATTTATTAATTTGATTTATCAGCCATCATTAAGAAATGTAAAAATGCACACTGTACTTATAATGGGCAATAAAGTTATATTCTTAGCTAGGTACTTCATATAAGAAAATATTAATAGTGAAACATTTGAATATCAGTTCCTTGAAGGGAACAGGAAGGTTTATCTACATCCATTCATGAAAAAGAGGTACAGTGGAGATTGTGATTAGATCAAAGGGGTTTGACAATAAAGAATGTTCTGTATCTGAATTTTGCCTGTCTCATGCCTGATTTTGGTTTCACATGTATTATTTCTAGGAATGTTGACTGTATTTCTTTCTTCTTTCTTCAAAGGTTCATTAATTGGTTTTCCCATCACCTAAGTAACTTCCAATTCCGATGGAGCTGGGAAGATTGGTGAGTGTGCTTTGAACACTTTTCTTGAGTTTAATCATAGTAAAATTTCCTTAGTATTTTAAAAGTTACATATGAGACCATAGTGCAGAAACAGTCCCCTAAAATAGTTTATTTAATATATTTTACCTAGAGTTGACCTGATTAGAAATAAATCTGAACTAGGTGGAAATGTGAAATTTGCTTAACTATTTATTAAAATTTTACATTTTCTTATTAGGTCAGATTGTCTTAGCCAGGATTTTGAAAATCCCAAGCCAAAATTTGTAAGAGAAGTACTGGAAAAATGTATGCGGTGAGTAGTTTGTTGTTTTTTCTCACCTCTTTTGGTATACTGTTAGAGTAGTGGTCATCTGCTCTATGTGTATGTGATTTATAGACAGACTAAAAGATAAGTTTAATAGACAAAGAAGCATACTGAAAAGACAGTATGACTTGTTCTGACTTGAAATTTGACTAGCTGTGTGACCTTGTTGGGCAAGTCACAACTTCTGTGAGGGTCATCTCTAAATGAACGGATTGGACTAGATGACCTTTAGGATCCCTTCCAGCTCTGAAATTTTATCGTGTTAAGTATTGTGACCAGCATTTATAACATAAAATTATACTGAGAATTCTGTTAAATTCCTGATGCTTTTTTTTTATCTTGTGTGTCTGTTGGTCACAAGGGAGGACAAGCTAGGGAGTATGGATGTGTCAGCTTAAAATCATTACCATGTTTGGAAAAACAACTCAAAGAACATGTTCTACTGATAGTGAGTCAGTTAGTGTTGTCTTTATATGTGAGAGACAACATTATATTTACTACATATGCAAGAAACTTCTTAACTAAACTTTCCTAATCTAGAAAACATTACTTCAGTGTAATCCAAGAAGGCCATGGTTTTGAAATGGAATATGTTGAGTATAAAATCTAAATGGGTGAAGATTATGTATGTAGGAGATTGAGTACTTTTCTGAATTACTTTTAAAAGTCTAAATATATGGGCGGCTAGGTAGAGCGCTGGCCCCAGAGTCAGGAGCACCCGAGTTTGGTTCTGGACTCAGGCACTTAACACCCACACAAAAAAATCTAGCTATGTAACCTTGGGCGAGTTACTTAACCCCAATTGCCCTTCAAAAAGGCAAAAAAAAAAAAAAAAGTCCAAATATAAATGAATGATACAAGGACAGATTAAAGCTTTGACTTATGAAAATTCACATTCACAAATGGGTCTTTGCAACAGCACATTACTATGTCATTTACTCTTTAGCTTTTTTGTGGTGATTTTTCACCAGGATTGGCCTTTTTAGAGAATATGATCAACAGAAGTGAATTTTCCAGATAACTAAAGCTTTTTGCTTTTATCATTTGATAGTCCTTTCTAAAATAGTGCATAAACTTCCTTGTTTTCTTTTTCTTTTTTTTTTTTCCGTTTTGCTTTTTGGAGGGGGGAACGCAGGGCAATTGGGGTTAAGTGACTTGGCCAGAGTCACGCTGCTAGTAAGTGTGAAGTGTTTGAGGCCAGATTTAAACTCAGGTCCTCCTGACTCCAGGGCTGGTGCCGTATTCACTGAGCCACCTAGCTGCCCCATTTCTTTGTTTTCTTAAACAAAATGTACTGAACATCATTTAGCATTTTCTTAATGATTTAGGAGTCTTAATTATTATGATCAATTATAATATCAGACCCTGTGATACTATAGGTTTTTTGGCTCTCTGTTGTTTGCATACTGTTGTATTTTATTCCTTCTATGGTTATGTCTACCTTTTTTGCTGCTGTTCTTTAATATGTTATGATATGAGAAATCAGATAATCTTAAGCTTATTAGATTTATGGCTAAATTTGTCACTGAAGTCTGAATGTTGGTTGTGGACTTCCTCTTTTAAAGTATGTGAGATTTAGTACACTTGCTTTTTTGTCTAGCACTTTGAAGGCCCTGTGCCTTATTTCCACCCAGAAAGAGATATATTCTAAGAAGTTGAGGTTGTCTTACTTCTGTGGAATTATGTAGTTTTAGAGCTGGAAGGGACTGTAGAGATCATGTAGTCAGTCTCATTAGTTTCATTATTTATAGTCAATGGTCTAAAATTAAAATATTTGTGTTGTAGGCTTTCATACCATCAGCGCATATTAGATATTGTTCCTCCAGCTTTTGCTCCTTTGTGTCCAGCAAACCCAACATGCATTTACAAGTATGGAGATGAAAGTAGCAGTAAGTAATGCTCTCTTCTTCCCCACCTCCCTTCTCCCATTTAAGTAAAGTTTCATAATATGCCTAATTTTATCTTAATTATAACAGGCAGAGAAATTGAACCTAGAAATCCCCCTCTTTCTACTTGAAGGTCTTCTTCCCCCTCTCCCCCCCTTTTTTTTTACTTATTGTTTTAACCAGCTCGTAATTATGAGGGCACTTTTCTTCCTTGCATTAAAATGTGGCTTCTTTATTGGCTTATAAATTACCTGTGTCTGTTGGTTGTAATATTAGCTGTACTGTTTCCATGGCATTAATCTCCTTTTTTTTTTTCAACTATAGTATTGGTTTTTAAATCTATAGATTGTTAGCATCTTTAAGGAAGTGGGGAAGCATGGAAGAATTAGAGAAGCCATCTTTTTTTAGACTACATTGAAACCTCATGCCTTTATAACCTGAACACTGTTTTCAAAAAAAGAATTAGTAGGCACTGAGTATCACAAGCACCAATATACCACTATCAAAAAAATCCATGTATATTATACAAACAGTAAAAGGCTGTCATTGATATGAGGTTACCCTTGAGTCAGCTATCTGTATACAGATGATTGACTCAAGAGCTGAGATCAGATTTAGTAAAAAGAGAAAGGAAGAACAATGATAAGGAAATGTCATATAGTTGAAACAACTTAATCCTGATCAATTTAAACAAGTAATGAAAATAAAAAATGGAAAATGGACAACAAAAATGACATTGACACTGATTATAACTTTATGCAGAAATTTAACCAACATTTTGTAATTATTGCAAGAAGGCTACTAAGAGAGCACTTAGACCACCACTTCTTCTCTTAGACTAGCTCTCACAGCCATCATCTGGGGAAGTAATTCCTGTGGAGAAGGGGCCAGCCAGCAGTCAAATCATTACCACCAGTCACCCTGACCATCATCTTCCCTCAGACCCTGAACCCAAGAGCCCTGGGCATATTGGTGCTTCTAGTCCAAGGCTCTCAAACACCCTTCTGGGAAATAGCCCTCATGGAACTGCAGCTTCTCAGTTCCTCCTGCATGTATTACAGCCACTGAAGACCCAGAAAAGGAAGCCCTTGACAACAAAGGTTTTGGCGCTGTCAGATTGTTCAGCATCAGAAGTTGATACAATTTTATCAGTGGAAATGGCATTAAAGAAGAGGCGTTCCATCAGTTGGGGAATGACTAAACAAATTGTGGTATATGATTGAGATGGAACACTATCTTGCTATAAGAAATAATGAGCAGGCAAATTCCAGAAAAGCCTAAAAAGACTTACATGAACTGATATACAGTGAAGTGAGCAGAACCAGGAGAACATTGTACACAGTAATAGTAATATTCTCAGCAATATAATGATCCAAGACAATTCCAAAGGACTTAATGATGAAAAAAATGCTATTCATCTCCAGAGAAGGAACTGATGCAGTCTGAGTGTAGGTCAAAGCATACTTTAAAAATTTTTTTTTCTTTTTTTGGTCTATGTTTATTTTCACAACATGTCTGATGTGGAAATATGGTTTGCTTAACTACACATGTATAACCTATATCAAATTACTTGCCATCTTAATGAGGGAGAGGAAGGAAGGAGAGAATTTGGAACTTACATTTTAAAAAATGTTAAAAATTGTTTTTACATGTAATTAAGGAAAAGTTAAAGTATTAAATAAATATATAAAACTAAAATGTAAAAAAAAGAGACATTAGCATATGTTTCATTGCTGGACCCTAAGCACCTTGGGAACCTTTCCATCTAACCTGCAGCTGAAACCTTCCACATGTACTGTTTTTCCAAAAAGAATGTGAACTCCTTGAGAGAAGGGACTGTCCTTTTTTATTTGTATCCTCAGCACCATACATGGTATATATTTGTTTAATATTTCATTCATTCATATGATTGTTAGTACTTTGTAATTCTTCTTTTAAGAACTATTTATATCCTTTGCTCATTTTCATATATGCATATGTGTGTGTGGTGTGCATTTTTATATGACTTATATATGTATATATAGTATTCTGTTCAAGCCATTAAGAAATTTAATACAAAGATTTTTTTTCTCATTTTACTACTTCCCTTCTTATCCAAGATGCATTAGTTTTGATTGTTCAGAAGCTTTTTGATTTCATGTAATCAATTACAGACTTTTTTTCAACAACATTTCTCCCATGCATACATCAAGATGGTTTAAGATTCCTTGGTACACATAGTAGGAATAACCTCATTCCATTATTCTCTGATGGTAAACATCACTCATAGCATAAAACAGGATGTGTCTTCACAAAAAGTGTTTACCACTGTGGTGGAAGGAATCTAACTTGGAATCCAAGTTGAAGAGTGATTCTTCATATCTGGTGAGGGCTTCCAGGTACTCCTGTTCCTGGCTGATATTGTGCTGATTGCATGGTACTTCTGAACATTACATCTCTTCCATAATCATTCAGAAGAGTTTGACCTGACTATCTACACATGAAAGACAAAAATAGATGAAAAGAAACAGTGAGTTGGGCCCAGAGTAGAACTGGAGGAGGGAGAGTTGGTTATATTGTCTTTGGGAAAATGCAGGCTTCTCTTGAAAGCAAAGACCCATCTTTTTAACACCAACATTCTCTTAGTGTTTATGGCAACAAGTCTTAGAATGCAACAATCCCTAAAGAACTGAAAAATGAATACTGGCACATAGAGCAATTGCACGTGTTAGGTGAGGAACTTTGAAGAACAGGAATAGATGATGTTATCAAGGAACTGTGTGATAGAAAGAGAATGTAGATACTTCCCTCATTTAAATTCTGACCTCTTTGTAACCTTGTTAACTGTGTTGGGCTGAATATGAGAATGCCAAAAATTCCTTCCTTTTTAAAACTCTGTTACCTTGGCTTCTTTCAGACTATACTCTTTATTTTTCTACCTAGCTTTCTGACTATTCTGCCTTCTTCTTTGACTTCTATTCCTCAGCCTGCCACTAAATTTATCCCCCAGACTTATGTCATGATTTAAGTCAGCATCTCTATACTAGTGACTTCGAAATCTAAAATTCTACACTTGATCTTACCCAAATTCATCCCATATTTTTAGTTGTCTATAGTCTACTTAGATGTCTCCTTCCTTCACCCCAAATTCAGCATGTTTTAAATTGATCATCTTATCTCCTCCCCTCTTGACTATTTCTAACACTGGTGATACCGTTCTTTTGAGAACTTAAAATTGAAAGCTTAGGTTCAACTTTCAGTGCCTCTTTCCTGTACCCCATATTTAAGCAGTTACCAAGTCAAATGGATTCTTTTTCCTGTGCCACACCACTGGGGTCCAGACATTATCCTCTGATTCATGTATTCATTACCTTCTTAATTTAACACCCATATTCTAGGCCTTCCCTTTATTCTGTACTGTCTAATTATTCTTGCTAAATTTAATTAAAACTTTTATCATGCTACTTTCCTTGTTAAGAATTTTTATATTTAAGAACTGTAATTTTTCTTTTCGAAATTAAAACATTTGCTTACACCCAATACTTCGTTAGAAAAAATGGATCATTTTAAAAAAGAAATCAAGTAAGTGTGAGTTTGGGTCATTTAATCATAAATCATCCAGAAGCAGCTTTCTTGCTGTTTTCCAAATCAGTGTTCCATCTTCTACCCCTGGAAAACTATGTTCAATTCCTGGAACACATTGCCTTCTCTCCTCTATTCCTTAGAATCCTTTTTGGTTGTTTTTTTTTTTATTTAATTTTCTTTATTTTTTGCTTACATTTTAAGTTCTGTTCTGTTTCCCCACCCCTACTAGAGAAGGCCACCATTTGACACAGATGTCAAGTATTTGTTTAGCACCTTCTCCATGTATAGCATCAGGATCTAAAAAACATAGATGACATAATCAAGGGAACTTGTTTTGGAAGAGGTGACACACTGTTGCCTATCAAAACAAGACAACTTCCTCAGTCAAACTTTGGGAGCCTTCTAATGACTAGACTATAGGGCATCACACATCTACAAACTGTTGCACCTGGCTGAGTTCATAATATCCCTCGTATACTCTATGTTCCAGCCAAACTGCTTGCTGTTCCCCACACACAGCACTTTGTTTAGCGCTGTCTCTTTCTTTAAAAACAAGATTATTAACAGTATAATTTTTAAAAATTAATTCTATTTTTTTCCTGTTAAGAGACATTTATTTTCTTTCCCTCTTATTATTTTCTACTTCCCCCTTTGAACAATAATCAAAAAAGAAAAATAAAATCCTCAAAACAAATAAAGTGAAACAAATTCATATGCAAAAATGTATGTCTCATTCTGCATTTTGAATCCATCATCTCTTTATCAGGAGGTGCATTCTAAGGTCTTTCAAAGATGTTTTCTTATAATATTGCCATTGTATAATTTGCTGTCGTATAAATTATTCTCCTGCTTTTGTTCACTTCACTCTGCATTAGTTTGTATAGGTCTTCCCAGCTTCCCCCTCTTTGCTTTTTCATAGGCTTTCTCCAGATCTCTTAGAATATGTAGCTTCCCTCACAACTCAGCGCAAGTGCCATCTTATGCATAAGGCCTTTCTTGATTTTCCCTCACTTGTTAATGCTTTACTCTTTTTTTTTTTTTAAAGCAATTGGAGTTAAGTAACTTGCTCAAGGTTACACGGCCAGTTATTTCTGGGTGTGGTGCTAAGTATCGGAGCCTGGATACAATCCCAGGTTATCCCGACTCTGGGGCTGGTGCTCTTACTCACTGTGCCACCTGGCCACCCCTAAGCAATTGGAGTTAAGTAACTTGCTCAAGGTTACATGGCCAGGTGTTTCTGGGTGGGTGCTAAGTGTCTGAACCCGGATTCGATCCCAGGTCATCCCGATTCTGGGGCCAGTGCTCTTACTCGCTGTGCTACCTGGCCACCCCAGTTAGTGCTTTATTTACTCTTAACCTGAAGTAACATATATATGTGGATTTATCTTTGTATATGTTGTTCTTCCCAGTAGAATTTAGGAGGGGCAGTTTCATTTTGGGTTTTGTGTCCATAGTACCTAGCACAGCTTAATAAATGCTTATTGAATCAATAGCTTAGAAAAAAGAAAAAAGGTGGGTTTGTCTTTAGTTACTTAGCTATTTTTAAGTTAATTTTTTTAACCTTATGACATTTTTCTCCTGTGTTTTAGATTCTCTTCCAGGACATTCTGTAGCACTTTGTTTAGCTGTTGCCTTTAAAAGTAAGGCAAGTAATGATGAAATCTTCAGCATTTTGAAAGACGTACCGAATCCTAACCAAGATGATGATGATGGTAAGTGAATTAAGGATGTTCCTAAAATGAGATTGTAGGGCAAGTGAACAGCCTGAATACTTGGTATAAATAGGGAGTGTACTGTTTCTCTTAAAAGGTTCTGAAGCAATGCTCTTAGGTAGTTCTGAAAATCAAGAGTTCTTTTATTCCTTGCTCTACCTCTGATTTATTTCTTTGTAACATCAGAGTATTTACCCACTTGTGAAAAGGGAGGGAAAGCAACATCTTGTACTTTTAAAACATTGAAAAAAGAGTATTGTAAATATGTCACATTGTCTCCTTTTACCATCATTTATCTTCATCTGACTAAAGAGATAAAGAGTGAAAAGAACCACTTTAATAGAGGCTTTTGTGAAAGTTGATACATTATGGACCCATTAAGATATGAATGGTATTGAAGGACTTCACTGGTCAGTGTACAGGAATATAATAGTTGTGCTTTTGAGTCAGTTTCATTCATAAAGATTTGAATAATTGTCAGTTGAAATCAAATGATTACTTTTTCATAGAATATAATCTTAACTGTATTTTAAGAAGCTTCATGAAAATTGGACCTGGTAGTTTTTACGTGGGGCAGGCCACCTTAATTGAATTCTTGTTGAAGCATCATTGAATCCTTAAGACTGTAGAGAGTTAATACTTCTGGATTCCATAGAAGATTGTAAGAGGACTTAATAAGCCTGAAGACTTGAGAAAAGGATATTATGTAGGAGGGATTTGAATTAGTAATGTAGGTCAGATATTGAATATGGGAAGGAGAAATTTGGGGGGAAATGTAGGAAATTTTGGAGAATAATCTCCAGGCTCAGATACTATTCCAGATTTGACTTCCAGATTCCATTATGTTGAAAGAAATAAGATTAAAGACATTGTAAGAAGTTCAAGCAGGATTAGAGAAGAGAACCGTAAAGGGCTCAAAAAGAGAAGGTAGTTGGAAAGAGAGGACAGGATAGATGAGATGAAGGATAAAGAATGATTCAGTGATAAAACTGAAAGAGTAGTTTGGTGACTGGGGCAAATTGGTGAATTTAGAAGGTTTGGTAGAAGCATAAGGTGGATATATAATTTAAAACTAAAAAAAGGAAGTCAAATGAGTTTGTCAAGTTTCATCAAGAGATGAGATGATAATTGATTATAAAAGGCCTCAATGGGTGAAAAAGAGAGAGAGAAAGAGAAACATCTGAAGCACAGAAGGGTTGACCTGTTTTGTCAGAATGCTGGAGAGTGGAAGAGTATTACACAGAAGAGAAAGGGAAGAAAAACTACATCTATCCAATTAGAATGTAAAAAGTCATATGAGACTTTTTGATCAATTAAAGAATCATCCAGTAGTTGAGATTTACTGCTCAGGGGTACTTAAGTAGCTATGTTTTGAACTGATAACAATGCAGAGGCATAGTGGCTTTGCCGAGATACAGAAAAAACCTAAAATATATTGCCAGTGATTATGAAATCTTGAGCAAGAAACGGAAGACAATAGAGGTGTAGATTGTTTTATTTTTTTGTTGACCACTTAATGCATGAGGTGTAGAAGAGAAAAACTAACTGGGAAAGTGACTAGCTGGCTAAGAAGGTAATATATAAAAAAAGGATTTAGATTTCTGGATCATTGCTTAAAATATGAGAGTCACAGATTCCTGGGCAAAGAGAGAATATAACTAATAAAGGTAGAATGTTTTTGTCAAATGTCTCACAAATCAAGTGAACTATAAAAAGGATTGGGGGGGTAGCTAGGTGGTGCAGTGAATAGAACACTGGCCCTGGAGTCAGGAGGACCTGAGTTCAAATCCAGCCTCAGACACTTAACACTTATTAGCTGTGTGACCTTGGGCAAGTCACTTAACCCCAATTGCCCTGCCTTCCCCTCTCCAAAAAAAAAAAGACAAAGACGAAAATGAGAGAGGGCACCTTCTGCTGCACAAGATGGGTCGGAATAGGATCACATATGCATGTGAGAAGGTTTGCTTTGCCAAGGAGAAGGACTACTTCTATATGTAAGATGGGGTGAAGAAGGAAATGGTAGGGAAGGCCTGAGTGGGAGGTGAGGAGAATGGGGAAAGAGAGAACTTTCAGCAAATGGACTCGATTTTTATTTTTTTAGTGAACTATGAGTCCAGGCTTTTGAGGGAGGAGAAGTCCCAGGAGATTAGAAGAGGCATTAAAAGGCTTGGAATAATGCTGTGGTATGTGGGATAGTGAATTGATTAGGGAGGAATAAAAGGATCACCTTCCTGTTCTGAGGGCCATTTGATATTACTTACCATAAATTTGTAATGAATCCAGTTAGCGTGGTTTCATCATTTTCTCCAGCTCTGTTTAGCAGCACGAGAAATGAAGGCAACAGATGGTGGGAATAATTCATAGTTGGGACTTGCCTAGGATATGATTGTCAATAGGATAAGGTTCTTGAAAGATAATGTACAGTTGAATGAGTTCACCAAGGCATCAGATTGGAGAAAAAAGGAGAGTATAGCTATTGTGAGGGTGATGACCTGGCAAAGAACCAAGGGATAGAGAAATTAGAGGTCATGGTGGGGATGAAGAGTTAGGGGTCATAAGGCAGAGGGAAAGATGGAATGATAACATTATAAGCAGAGAAGGGAATTTCAGAGTTCATGAACGTGGAATTCGTGCATTTGTGAGGGGTGACAAGATCAAGGGTATGACCATCTCTGGGTGTAGCAGAGTAAATAGGTTATGGGAAGTGATTGAACCTCAAAGGAAGACAAATGACTGAGGGATGGCAGTGGAGGAAAGGCCTGGAAGTGGCAGTGGGAACAGAGGAATAGTGTACCTCCATCACTACAACCAAGGAGTCAGGGATATATGAGTGAAAGTGCAGCCAGTGCTAGAGAGGGTAGGTGAGGCTGCCATGTCATCACGAAGGAACCAGGTCTCACTGTGTACAGGTTAATGGAGGAAGTGAGAAAGAAAAGGTAAGTTTGTTACCTTTTGAGCAGGCAGAGCACTGTGGAAGGGACAGGTAGAACTGCTGTGGAGCATGGGGAGTGTTGAGGGGATGGGGTGGGAAATGGTAACTATTGAGGAATGAGTTCACCTTGAGCAAAAGTGACTTCAAAGAAGTCTATAAATAGGGAACTAAATGGGTGGCTACGTGGCACAGTGAATAGAGAACTGGCCCTGGAGTCAGGAGGACCTGAGTTCAAATCTGGCCTCAGACACTTGATACACTTATTAGCTGTGTGGCATTGGGCAAATCACTTAATCCCAATTGCCCTGCCTTCCCCCTTCAAAAAAAAAGAGAGGTAAGTAATTAGACTGTTCAGGCTCTTCTCTACATGACCAACTTTGTAACAAGTGGTGATAAGCACTGTAGCAAGGGGAGGCAAGAGTTTGCAGTTGAGATGGTTCTGGTCTATGAACAGCCTCTGGAGCGCTGGAGAAGATCCTGGGGTTGAAGACAGAAGCCAGAGAACTGAGCAGGGATCCATGGCTAGTGCAGTGATGAAGGTATAAGGTCATAGACAAGTAAGGTGAATGTGTAAGGATCCCTGGGATGTTCCAGGAGTGAAACCAGAGGTCACAGGCCATCCAGAGATGGATCTTTGTAAAGCAGTCTAGCAACAAACAGGCTACAACTGGGTGAACCAGCTGGATTAGGGTGAAGCAGCGCTCATGGGGGGGTCCCAGAGGCAGACTTTTATGGGGGATTTTGGGGAGGACATGGATAGAGTCACACAGAGTGAGCTGGTATGAATGGGTTATGATCTGTATTGCTGGAAGGAACTCTCAGGTACATGAGATCAGAGATCCATCAAAGTATTTGAATGTGTGGGATGTTCTGTATGTGAGTATAAAAAAAAAATAAGCTTCACAAATGCAATGTCAGAGAGCCATTGTTGGATAGCATATGTTCTGAAAAATATATGGTGGTTTTAGTGAACTGAAAGCTCTGAATCAGCAGTGTAATGTGATGGCCAAAAAGGTAATGTCATCTTGAGCTGCTTTTAAGAGGTAAAATTTCCATGAAGAAGTAGGTGATGGGGCCACTGACCTCTGATCTTGTCAGATTTGGTCTGTGGTATTGTTTTCAGTTCTGGGCATACAATCCCCCCTGCTCCCCCAGGGTGGTGAAAACCTTGATAGCTTAGCTTCAGAGAATCAGTTAGAGGAACTGGGGATGTTTAGACTTCAGAGAGGGAAAGGATGGACACTACTTAATCTATTTGGAGAATCAGAAGTGAGAGGTGGAAATAAATGGGTCAGTTTAGGCTTTATTTAGGAAAAACTTTTAATAATTTGAGCTCTCTGAAAGTTGAATTTCCACAAGAGTTGGTGGTTTCCTGTCCTAGGAATCAGAGATTGGATGGCTACTCATAGGATATGTTATAAGGGAGATGCCTCTTGTGTCTGAATTGGGCTATATTCCCAATAAGATCCAGTCCAACTTTCTAGTTTTGTGATGATGTCAGTCTTTTTTAAAAGCATTCTAATTTTCTCACTGTAAAACATTTTTTCAGATGAAGGATTCAGTTTTAACCCACTGAAAATAGAAGTCTTTGTGCAGACTTTGCTTCACCTCGCTTCCAAGTCATTTAGCCACTCTTTCAGTGCTCTTGCAAAGTAAGTTCAAGTAGTTTTTCTTGGGGACATATTTCAGCCCTTTTTATTGTTGTTGAGTTGGTGACAAAAAAGTGCTGAGGTGGTAGAGAGAAGGGAGACTTAGTAATACCATAGATTACATAGTCCATGGTGTAAAAATTAGTGCTCAGTTCATAAGCTAAAGGTTTATTAGTCCATTGTTTCCATATGTGTATACTATCTCTCTCTCTCAATGTCTCACTCTCAAACTCTCACTCTCAATTGCTAAACTAATGGCATTAGGAGGGAGCAAGGTAGACATTTATGGAATAGTCTCACCTCAGAGAGTTTTGTCACCAAAACATTGGTTGTTAGCAGTTGAATATTTTTTAGCCATTAAAATTGTCTCTAAAGGCAAATTGGCTACCAGTGATGATTTATAAAGCCTTAAAGGAGTTTCTATCTGTATTAGTGGATGGGGCTTCAACATCTAAGAAATGACAATTTTTTTGAAGGAGAAATGTATATACTTTTAAAATACTTAACTAAGTGAAGGAATAGGGAATTAAGGGAAGAATACTAAACACTTTATGAGAAACTCTTGGAATGATTTCCTACAAGGAAAGCCTTGTGAAATGTGCTAAAGTAAGCAACAGTCCAAATAAGTCAAAAAAGCCAGAATTCTCTAATCAACAGAAATTTAGTTCTTCAGTTTCTATTTGTAGACTCCTTTCTATTTTGATAGTGCTTTCAAAAGATGAGAAGAGTTGATCTATGTATTAAGTAGATTTTGCTTCATTAGCTTTTTCATCTAGCTTTATAATCTATATTTTAGGACTTGAAACAGTTGCATTTATCTTCTAATGCATATGTAATTTCAGGAACAGACATTTTTCCATTTTCCATATATATTACCATAGTTGGTAATATATAGCATTACCCCTAATAAAGTCCTGCAGTATCTCTCAAAATTACTAAACAAAAGAAAATTCAGCATTTGTTAGGAGCCTCTGTGCTCTTAAATCTGCTTGTGTTGTATAGCATAGCTTAAGTAACCTTAAAAAGATGCTTAAAGATATTACAGTACTCACTAGTATTTTTGTTTTACAACAAGGTTTCATGAGGTCTTCAAAACGCTTGCAGAAAGTGATGAGGGAAAGTTACATGTTCTGAGGGTCATGTTTGAAGTCTGGAGGAATCATCCCCAGGTAAGAGTCATTGTAAGCATCTTGGAGTTCAGATTGTGACACTTCAGGTTATTCATCCATGCTTATCATTGTTTTGATCTTTGAACAAAGGTAGAGATAGTCCCTGGGCCTCCAAAATAGTTTTACAAGCTAATTTTTTATTTGTATTATTGAAATAACTCATAGGTTCACCTCAGAGAAGCCAGAAGAATTGTTTTTATCAGGTGCCTAAAGGCAATAAAGATGCTTACTTGAGATCACTGGTCATCTTGTTTTGCAGTGTTCCCAGTGAGAATGCTGATTCAGTTCAGTTAGTTATGTTTATCGCATGCTGACTGTGCATGGCACTCAGAATACCAAGATAAAAATAAGATTTATACTCTCAAGAGCTCACATTCTCTTCTGTGGATAAAATATGTACATCTGTAAACATATATTAAGTCTAGACAAAGTTATTTCAGGAAGAAGAGCACTGACAACTTGGTGAATGAGAAAAAGCCTGTAAAAGATATCACCTAATCTGTGATTTAAAAGAATCTAGGGATTTTCCAAGACACAGGAGAGGAGGGAGTACATTTCAGACAAGGTAGGCAGCCTTTGGAAAGGCATAAAGGAGAGGAAGGGAATGTTGTGTTAAGAGAAGGAGTAGCAGATCATTTACACTGAAAACCTGAAAAAGGCATAATTTGAAATAAGACTAGAAAGGTAGTTGGGAGTCATTTTGTAAAGGGCATTGAATGACAGGCTGAGGATTTTTTTTTTAAAACTAGGGAACTAAATAGGGAGTTACTTAAGCAGAGCGGTAGCATGATCAAGTCTGTATTTTAGGACTTTAGCAGCTGTTTGAAGAATAGATTAAAGTAGGGAGAGCCTGGAAAAAGTGGTCCAGAGTGGTCCAAGTGCAAGGTCATGGAGGCCTAAGGTAGAGACTGTGAGTGTAGAGAAAGGCCAGAGGCAAGTTGTGAAGGTGGAATAAGTTAGACTTGGGGGCTGAAAGGTTATGAGAGAGTGGGAAGAGTTCAGTGTGATCCAGAGGTTTCATACCTGGGGGATAGAAAGATGATCATGTCCTTTACTGAAAGAAGGAAATTCAGGTCAAGATGGCGGAGTAGAAACAAGACTTCTGTGCAGCTCCAGCTCCCACCACCTTCAATTCATGTAAAAGGGAACTCTTAAACAAACTTTGGAGCTACAGAACCCACAAAATGACACAGAGACGCTAACCTCCTGTTGTGGACAGCCTGGCAGCTGGCAGGAATCAGCCAGCGCAGTGCTCTGGGAGCCGAGCCTAACGCCACCCCAAGGTTTGAGCCCCAGGGCAGGCTGGACCAACCACTGGCTGGAGGGACTCCAGATCACCAGCAGCCTTGGCAGTCCAGAATTATCAACCCATAGATGCTAAGGACAAAGTGAGAGGTCAATTCAGCGTGGACTTTGGGACCCAGTAGTTGGGAGTGCGTTGGTTTTCTCCCCAGGGCAAGAAGCCACTGAGGGCTGCTCACACTGCTTGCCACCACACTGCTTGGATCTGGATTGCAGTCTAGGGTGGAGGTCCTGGGTTGTGTGACCAGCTTGCCAGAGCATGTGGAGGCTTCAGAGAGGGCACTCAACTAATAACTCCGGCAGCTGAGAAAACTCCAGCATTTGGAACAAAGCTCCCCCATCTGGTGGCAGAGTCCTACTGTCACAAAAAGCCCAGGGGTCAAGTAACTGGCTATATGACCAGGCAAAGGAAGCAAACCAAGCAAAGCAATCCAACATTAGACTCCTGTTTTGGGGACAAAAAGGATCAAAGCATGGAACAGGAGGAAGACAGTGAAGTCAGAACTCCTGCACCAAAAGCTTCCAAGAAAAATACGAGCTGGTTACAGGCCATAGAGGACCTTAAGAGCAGGTAAGAGAAGTAGAGGAAAAATTGGAAAGAGAAATGAGAACGATGCAAGAAAATTATGAAATGAGAGTCAACAGCCTGACTGAGGAAAATAACACCTTTAAAAAACAGACTAACTCAAATGGCAAAAGAGGCTCAAAAAAGGCAATGAGGAGAAGAATGCCTTAAAAAGCCAAATTTGCCAGAAGTAAAAAGAATTTCAAAAGCTCACTGAGGAGAATCATTCCTTCAGAATTAGAGTGGAGCAAATGGAAGCAAACGACTTTATGAGAAATCAAGATGCTGTTAAACAGATGCAAAGAAATGAAAGAATAGAAGGCAATGTGAAATATCTCATTGGAAAAACCACTGACCTGGAAAATAGATCCTTGGAGAGATAATTTAAAAATTATTGGACTACCTGAAAGCCATGATCAAAGAAAGAACCTAGAAATCATCCTCCAAGAAATTCTCAAGGAAAACTACCCTGATGTTTTAGAACCAGAAGGCAAAATAGAGGTTGAAAGAATCCACCGATCACCCCCTGAAAAAGATCCTCCCCCCCCCCCAAATAGGAATATTATAGCCAGCTTCCGAAATTCCCAGATCAAGGAGAGAAAATATAAAAAAAAAAATAAACAAGCAGCCAGGAAGAAACAATTTGAATATTGTGGAAACAAAATCAGGGTAACTCAGGATTTGGCAACTTCTACACTGGGGGATAGAAGGGCTTGGAATATGATATTCCGGAGGTCAAAGGAGCTGGGATTAAAACCAAGAATCACCTACCCAGCAAAACTGAGTATCATGTTTCTGGGGAAAATATGGTCATTCAGTGGAATAGAGGACTTTCAAGCATTCTTGCTGAAAAAACCAGAGTTGAATAGAAAATTTGACATTCAGATACAAGAAGCAAGAGAAGCATGAGAAGCTAAACAGGGAAAAGAAATCATAAGGAACTTATCAAAGTTGAACTATTAACATTCCTACATGGAAAAACAATAATTGTAACTTATGAAACTTTTCTCAGTATGAAAATAATTGAAGAGAATAGAAATATATACATATATATGTCTATATCAGAGGGTATACGGGCGTATGAATACATATGTGAATGTGTGTATATATGTTTACAGGTATACATAGATAGAGGGCATGGGACCAATTGAATAGGAAGGGATGATACTTAAGAGGTGAGAGAGGAATATAATGAGAGGAGATGGGGAGAGACAGAATGGGGTAAACTATCTCATATAGAAGAGGCAAGGGGAAATGGTTACAATGGAGGGGAAGAATAGGAAGGCAAAAGGGAATGGGTCAACTTTATTCTCATTGAATTTGGCTTAGGGAGGGAATGTCATAGACACTAAATAGGGTATCTCAACTTATAAGAGAGTAGGGGGGAAGGGGATGAGAGGGGGGATGATGGAAGGGAGGGCAGGCTGTGGGGGAGGGAAGTTGGAAGCACCCACTTTTGAAAAGGGATGGGATCAAAGTAGAGAATAGAACAAGTGGGAGGTGGGATAGGAGGGAAGGAAATATAGTTAGTCTTTTACAATATATCTGCTGTGGTAATGTTCTGCATTAGCTACACATGTACAGCCTATACTGAATTGCTTATCTTCCCAGTAAGGGTAGGTGACAAGGGAGGAAGGGAATGAATCTGGAATTCAAAGTTTTAAAATCAAATGTTTAAAAATATGTACATATATTATTAATACTATTTTACATGTAATTGGGAAATAAGATATACAGGCACTGGGGCATAGAGATCCACTGGAAAAGTCGAAGGGGGTATGGGAGAAGATATGGGAGAGAGCAGATTGGAGGAGGGGATATCCTGTGGGACTGCTATTTTGGGGCAGTGGGTAGGGGAAAAACGGGAAGAAGATTTGTAACTCAAAATCTGGAAATGAATGATGTAAATCAGAAGTTAATAAAGCATTTGAAAAATGAGAAAAAAATAAGGAAATTCAGAGAAGGAATGGATTAAAGAAAGGAGATTAAAGGGGAGGAGTCATATTTGAGCTTGTGAAGTTTGCTCTGTCTACAGGGAGCATTCAGTTAGAGAGGCCCAAAAGTTATAAGGTATGTTTTCTGGGTCTTTGTAGAATTATGTCCTTAGGATCACTGGATTGAGCAATTAAGAGCAGTTTCCTTAGAGAGAGCAGTTTTAATTGAGTTTGATGTAGGGCTGGAAGAAGAATACTAAGGGATTGAGAATAGTTTGAGAATCAAGGAAATGGAAGGAATGTTTATAGAAGACTTTTTAAAAAAGAATTTGGCTCTAAAAGGAAAAAGATACCTTGGATGACAACTTGACATGATACTGGGGTTGAGTGAAGTTTTTTTTTTAAATAGGGGATTATCAGTGCATGTTTATAGATGGGGTGAAAAGAATCTTTGAATAAGGCTTTTTTTAAAATAAGATTTGTTGAAGAGCTGGAGAAGATCTTTCAAAACTTAAGTCAACATGAATACATTGATATTCTCTGACTTCATTGGGAAAATGGACAGTCTGGCAAAAAATATGTTAGAAGTGGTTTGGGAATAGTTTATTAAAGAGAGCAGTGGCTTTAAAAAAACTACTCAGAAGCTTCATAACATACCTGTATGTTATTAATAATTCTTTAAGAAGAGAAAAGTCATTGTACAGTGTAAGCACCAAACATAAAAAACCAGAAACTACATTGTCAAGAAATAAATGGGGCTTTCTTGGGGACAATAGGGATATAGAAATAATTTATTAATCAGTTGACCACATGTAGTTGAGTAACAGATTGTTTTCTTATAGATGATTGCTGTATTAGTTGATAAGATGATTCGAACACAGATTGTTGACTGTGCTGCAGTAGCAAATTGGATCTTCTCTTCAGAACTCTCTCGTGATTTTACTAGGTAAGCAAAGACTAGTCTTTTACTTTTCTTTTAAACCAGAATTCTTACTATATTCATTCATAATTGGTTGGAATCTTTTTTGCTTTTCTGGGACATCCAAATATATATTTGTTTTCACAACATAGGGAAAATGTATTTTTTCAGCTTGGTCTTTTTGATTGTATTGTATTTAACTTGTATACAATTCTGACCTTCAGTTTACTCTAGAATGTGCACCCACCCTGGTTTTAAATGTGTAGTTTATATTAATTGCTACTGTATTTTAGGTTGTTTATCTGGGAAATTTTACACTCCACAATTCGAAAGATGAACAAACATGTTGTGAAAATCCAGAAAGAACTAGAGGAAACGAAAGAAAAACTTGCAAGACAACACAAACGGGTACATTATTTTTCTCTTTTTGGCAGATATCCAAAGCAGTCTTATAAATAATTGAATTACACCAAATAACCCCGTCTATTCTAATGCTCTGTCTCATTTGAATAGCTCTTAACCTCAAGGGGCACAGAGTGGCAGAAAGTGAGAATACTCTATACCTCCATGTAATTTTACCTTGTAGTAGACTACTTAACAATGGTAGTTTCTTTACAATAGAGGTTTGTAATCTGGTGTCTGTGGACTTGTTTTTTTAATACATCAGTATGATGTGTCAGCAAAGCAAAAATAACAATATTTGTTATTTTCTGTGCAGTTAAATAAAGTTGGAGATATCTTACTGCTCCTGAATCTTTTCTTAATTATTCCCGTTCCCCCCAGCCCCCTTAGTTATTTTTAGTTTTCCTTTTCTGTATCCTTTTCATGGGTAAGAATGGAGCATATTTGGCCTTCGGCAAAGTAATAAACTTAAATTGCCTAGATGTGTGCATCACAGCATGCTGTACCTAGTACTATAACACTGTCGGGGGTTTTTTTTATCTTTATAGTCTAATTATGGCATTCTCTACTCATTTATCCCAGTTGAATTTCACTCTTTTTGTTTCTGATTTCTCACTTACATAGAATCCTGATCCTGTAGAGTGAGACAGTGACCACTCTAGCCTTACCCCACGGTGACCCACTTACTGATCACAGAATCCTAGAATCTCATAGTTGCAGGAAAAGTCAGAGATCATCTGGTCTAACCTGCCTCAGAATAGGAATACAATTTTATGTTCTTATTTGTACTTTTCACTTTCTGTCATTTTTCAGCTGTATCCAACTTTGTTACCACATTTGAGGTTTTCTTGGCAAAGATACTTGAGTGGTTTGCGATTTCCTATTCTCTTATTTTTAGCTTATTTTTCACTTCACCTTTCAGACAAATAACTCTTACTTTATGATAGTAATTGGAAGAAACTAATCAAAGAAATAAGGGTTAACATAGTTTCTTGTGACTTAGTATCTCTGCATTTAGACCTGGAAGGCACCTTACCAGCCAAATTCACACAAGTAGTAAATGGCCGCAACAGGACTCAGATCAGGTCTTCTGGTTCCAAATCTAGTGCTCTTTCAGCTATAAAAACACTGCCAGTTACAAATGATTTTTGTCTCACAGGCAGTATCTGAATTTTTTTCTTTTCATTTTATCTACTTTCTACAAGTTAGTGAAAAGCAATTATCTTTTCTTTCCCCATAATTACAAGGCCTGGCATTTGTACAATGTTTCAGGGATAGCATGGGCTCTCTGTTTTCATTTATTCCTCACATTATCTCATTGCTCTTGAGAATTACTTTACAGATAAGGAAACTGAGAGTCCAGAGAGAAGTGACTTGACCAGGATCACAGGACACAGTACAACCAGACCTAGAAGTGCTTTCTCCCACACCATGTCCCTTACTTTTGTTGTTTCACAAGAGGCTTGAGGACAGTTTTAGTTTAGCCATTGTTCTTTTCTTTGTTAGTAACTTTTTTTCCCATATGATTAGAAAGGAAGTACTGCATTTCTTGACTTTCCCAAGTCTATTTAAGAACTGTGCAGTGTTTTTCTTTTCCTCCACATTTACTTGCTCAGGTGTATTCTTAGATCACTTTTCTTTAGTAAAGTCAAGAATCTTATTTTAGAGAGCCCAGCATTCTAAGCAGGTTGTAGCAAAGATTGGAGTCCCTTAAATTAAGCTTTATTCTTTCCCCATAATTGGGTAAAGGAATATTCCCATGAGAACCATCTGGCAAAATGGGCTGTGCAGTGATTGAGCTTCAACTATCAGATCTGTACCTTAAACTGCTTAAATTTATTCTAGCAGCATAGTTCATTTTTCATTATCAGGTTGGCTATTTTAGATACAGGGAATAGAAAGTTTTTTAGTTTTTAAAAATTTTTATTTTTTACACAATTGCTACTTAGTAATACCTCTCCCTAGACTTCCTTCCCCCCAAAAAAACATAACCTCTCTTTTGAAAAAAAAAATAGTTAAAAGGATACAATAACCACATCTGGCAGCATATGAAGCAGTCCATCATCTCTCTATTGAGGGGAGGAATGTTTTCTTCAGTGCTCTGGAACGAAAATTGAATTCTGATGTCTTCATTTTCATTTACGATATTGTGATCAGTTTACAGATTGTTCTCATTCTTTTTTTGCTCTTCATCAAATATATTTGCCCAAGTTTCTCACAATTTTTTTTTAATTATGCAGTAATATTCTAGTACTTTAATCTTATCTCAAAAAGGACTTTTTTTTTCCAGTTTGTTTTGTTGTTTTGCTACTACAAAAGATTTTTGCTCTTAAAACGTTTTGGATTTGGGATCTATCCTTTTGTCTTTGTCCTCTTTGCAATATATGCTCAGTTGAGAGACTCAAAGAAGGAATTGAGCAGTTAACTTTTCTTGAGTAAAATTCCAAATTGTTTTTCTAGGTTAGACTAATTTGTAGTTATGGCAATAATGTATTTGTGTGCCTAGCTTCCTATACTGAAAATTTACTAGGTATAAAGTAAAATCTCAGTTTTAATTTTCATTCTCCTATTAGTTATTTGGAGGTTTTTTCATGTGGTTGCTTGTAATATGCATCTCTTCTTTTTGGAAACTTTGTTTATATTCTTAATGCATACTGTCTCATCTTCTGCTGTATCTTCTATCCCTTACTTAGTTATGAAGTCCCTTCTTCCTGTCTCTTTGTCATAGTTGTGAAAAATATCTTATGTTCTCAATTTTTTATGATGTGACGTTTTATTTTTAAGTGTATATTAGATACAGACTTTTCCTCTTACAACCAAGTTATTGTACTAACGAAGATAGTTTATAAAAGCTTTCCCATTAAAAACAAAGGTGCTCACTTTCACTGCTTTTATTTTATTTATTATTGGAAATTCTAACAACTGCATTAAGACAGGAAAAATGTGTTAGAGTGATTAACTTTGGAAAAGAAAAGGTTAAAATATTACTTGCATTTCAACAGAGGTCTAAAGACAACAAAGTTTATAATGACTAAAATAAAGGAAAACCTATTAGTGCTGGGGGCTATATGCTCATCCGTTGCTGGGTGAATGGAAACCTTAAAAACTTTTTATGGAGCCATCTAGTACCTAGTTAAAATAATCCTACCCAGTCTCCACTGTGGAGAACAGGCCCTGAAAACCCGTATCTGTTTAGAGATTTTTCTAGAACTATTTGTAGTTGTAACAAGCTGAAAGATTGCTTCTAATAATAGAAGAATGGTTAAATTGAGGTGCATTGATATAACTGAATTTTATAATACAATTAATGTGGATAAATATGAGGGATAGAAATAACTCTAGAAAGGACTTTATATGAAGTAGTGCAAAGCAGACAGCAGAACCAGAGGAGAAGAGGGCTCACTAACCATGGCTGTATTGGACCATATGTGAATAAGAAGGAATAAATAATGAATCCATAAATCAGAGGGACTGGTTTTATTTATTCTACTGAAATTAATTACAATGTAAATCATTACTAAGAAGTTTAACTAGTTGTACTAATGTTCAAAACGTTAGAGAAATTCATTTTTTAAAAAGTGATCACAATCATTTATTCTCCCTGGTTTTTGTTTCCTAAGCTCAGACAAGCCTCCAAACCATATCCACTATATATTGTCCAATAAAGACACCAACAGGGTTCCCTGATCTTAGTGAACCTGCATCTGTGGAGAGCTAGAGGATCTTCCACATTATCTTTTAGTATCTCCCATGTATCTGGAGTCATGCCAGGTATTTCTTGGGATTTTAACTAGTAGCCATTCAAGAACAATACCCTGAAGGTAAGTTAGTAACTGTCTGACACCCATGTAAATACTTACATCTCACTTCACTGGGCATTTTAGAAACCAAAGCTAAAGCCAGTCAGTGTCAGCCATGTAGTGGCATGTGGATCTGTGTGTGTGTTTTTAGGAGTACAACTTAAAAACTGTTAGCCATTCTCACAATCACAAACTCAGTCATCAGTGTTATGATTTTTAGAATTTAAAATCACATGTTTTCTTTGTAATTCATCCAGTGACCTTTGTCCCAAAGCAGTAAATTCTGACCTGTCGATTGATTTTAATATGTTCTACTTCTAACTTGTTTCTTTTGTTTGCTGTCTTGTGATTCATAGCGTGATGACAGAAGCAGTGACAGGGATGATGGGGCATTAGAGGAGCAAATAGAACGTCTGCAGGAGAAAGTTGAGTCGGCTCAGAGTGAGCAAAAGAATCTTTTCCTTGTTATATTTCAGGTAACTTGATTTTTCCATTTTTAGAAACATAAGAAAACTACAGTTTTAGATTTATAATTTTAGCCATCTTTTATTTAAAATACATGTAATATGAAAACAACAAATGCTCATTAAAATTGCTACCTTGCTTATTTGCTGGAGACCAAGTCATTTGGTCTCTTTTAAAGATAAATATTTCTCAAATGCTGGAATTGTCCATCTAGTTGATTGGACATAGACTGCTAATATTGTTCATTTTGTTTCTACTTTTTCAGCGCTTTATCATGATACTGACAGAACACTTGGTACGATGTGAGACTGATGGGACCAATATATTAACACCTTGGTACAAGAACTGTATAGAGAGGTTACAGCAGATCTTCTTGCAGGTTGGTGGGTTTGTTGTTACGCTGAACTGTTGTTGTCATTCAGTTATTTCAGTCAGTCTCTGTGACCCCATGTGGGGCTTTCTTGGCAAAGATACTGCAGTGGTTTGCCATTTTCTTCTCAAGCTCATTTTATAGGTGAGGATACTGAGGCAGAGGGTTATAGGTGACTTGCCCAGGATCATATAGCTAATAAGTGTCTTAAGCTGGATTTGAACTCTTCTGGATTCCAGGCCTAGTGCTCTATCCACCGTGCCACCTAGTTGCTCTTTCTAAACACATTTGTGATCTCCTTTAAAAACTTCTCTCTTCTTTTCTATTAGCTAAAAAGTTGTATGTGCCTTTGGAACCTTCAAGTTATCTATATTTTCTCCCTCCCATTTCCCCTTCTTTCTGTCCCTATATCATTCCACCAGAAGAATGTAATATTAACTTGTATAGGTGTCACTACTGTCCTAAACTCTGGTAAATGAATGATCTCTGAAGAAACTGAGCCCCAGGGATATTAAGTGATTGTCCTTCCCTCCCTATTTTTTTTAATTACCTTGGATATTTATTATTTTGTATATACTTACATGTTAGTGTTATTTCCCATTCCCAGTAAGAATATAAACTCCTTAAGAGCAGTGATTTGTTTAATTTTTTTCTTTGTATCCTCATTATAATAGGTGCACGATAAAAAAGTAGTAATAAATAAGGTTCCATTTAAAGAATACATTTTTAAGATGGGTGGCTATAGTTATATAATTCATGGAAACCTCCTGGATTTACATTAAAGATGTCAAGGAAAGTAGAATTGTACCGTATTCTACCGAAAAGACCAAATTGATGTTTTATCAGTAGAGAGAAATTTAAGGAACTTACCTGTCTTGGATAGAGGGCAAGTCTCAGAACCAGGAGGGCCAAGTCCTGTCTCCAAGACACTCCTTTTTGTGGCCTTGGACAAACTCCAAAATTACAGATTGTAAAGAAGGTATAAAGTTCTTACCTATACATTACCCTACACTAATGAAGACACAGGTCCAGTCTCTACCCCTCTTCTGTTTACATATTTCCCAGTCAAATGTCAGTTCATAGGTTCAGAGCTAGAGGGAGCTTTAGGGGCATCATTAATGTTAGAAAACAAGGCCCAGAGCCCAGGCTGTGACACTTTTCTAAGGTCACAAGTTGAAAACTTTTATGGTTTCTAAGATTCCAAGCAAACATTTTAAAAAGATCCCTATGATGATGACAGAGTGGAAGGAATCAGTCAACAAACACTTAAGTAAAAGTCTACTGCATACCAAATAGGGTGGGTCCCTGCTCTCAAGGAAATCACAATTTAATGGTGAAGAGAACATGCAAAATTTTATGTACAAATAAGATACACAGGACAAACTGGAAATAATCCATAGCATTTAAGGAGATTGGGAAGGTCCGGTCTTAGCTTGGACTTGAGATCTCCCTTTCTCTAATACTTAATGTCCTGTACTCTACCACCTAATTAATAGAATGAAAAGATGAGACTAGTTATTTTTAAAAACAGATCTGAATTTCAAGAAAAAAAGAGAGTGTTAGTTTTAACTATAATAAGCTAAAGAACGCCTCCACAAAAACATCAAATTATGGGAAAGAATGTTTCCTTTCAAAGAAAGGGTTTACTAACACAAAACTCAAACATCATTCTAACCCAAAAGGGTAAGTCCATAAATGAAGGAAAAATACTTATTTAGATGTTGTTTCTGATCTCATACATCTTTCAGATTTAATTAGCGTCCTCCAGAGTTCTTTAGAAAGCTAGAAGTATACACACAACATCTGATATAGTTTGGACAGCTTCACTAAACAGTTGCCTATTTGCTCGATGCCTTATTAACTTTAGGGACCTGTGAAAGTATATACAAGTGACACCAAGATATGGGACTATTCCTGGCATAATCTTGCATCCTTTAAGGCCAGGTTCAAGTCATAACCTGTTCTGTGAAGACTTTTTCACTCAATAATGTGTCCTCTCCCTGTGAAATCCCATAGCATTTACTCTGTCTTCACTCCTTTGGTTGTATTTTCTTATATGATTAATTTTTTAGTTTTTTTTTTCCATATATGTAGCTTTTCCTAATGTAAACTCTGAGTTCAGGGAATTGCCCCTTATATGTCTCTTGTATCTCCCATAGCAGCAGTGTTATTAGGCACATGACAGATTTATAATAGATATTTGTTGGACTAACATAGGGGAAATAAAACTTAATCATAACACCTCCCCTTTTCTCATGAGCAACTTTTAAGAAATGATTACTTTAGTCAACTCTTAAAAAGTCAATTTTAGACAAGCTGATTTTATTGTCAAAACAAAGTGTTTTCATAGTTAAGATTTAGCCATTTTTCTTCTATTCTTTCCCTTAGCCCTTTTCTTTCTTTCATATTTTCCTTCTTTCCCTTAGGTATATTAGAAAGCCTTTAGGCACTACTTCCACTCAACAGTAGTAAGGACACATCTTCCTCTACCCAGGTTTTGTACTGTATGTGGCCTCCAACCAGTAGGCTAAGAAATTTGGTTCTACTAAAGTTGTTTTTGTGGTAGTTTCCATCCTTCACTTAATTTCTCCTCTTTTTACTTTTATAGCATCATCAGATAATCCAACAGTACATGGTGACCTTGGAAAATCTTCTCTTTACTGCTGAATTGGATCATCATATTTTAGCTGTATTTCAACAGTTCTGTGCTCTGCAGGCCTGCGGATTTTTTCCTCCTTCAAGTTGAGACTTTAACAAAACATATATTTTTTAATATGTCATTCATTTTGGATCATTTTAATGAATGTTGGCTTCCTGGTAGCATTTTGTTTACTTCCCTTCTTTCATTTATTAGGGGGGGAAGTAAAGGGGGGAAAAAAGTAAAAATCGGTAAGCACCTTTGCTAAAACCTAAAACCCAAATGATTTCCTAAATACAATAATAATGTGAAGCTGACCATAGGACGTCATGGAAATATGACAGAAATGCAACTTTTTTGTGATCAATTTGATATACTTTCTCTAGTAAGGCACAAGAAAAGTACTTTCACTTGAGGCATGTCAAACACTAGAAAAAGAGCTCATGAAGTAGAAAAGCTGGATTTCTTTTATTTACCAAGCAGCATAGATTTTGATGGTTCCTGAATAATTTGACAAAATATGGTTGAATAAAATTGAAATGTTTTTTAACATTAGTCTGCTGTGTATAATTGACCCTAAAATCTCTACTTTTGAAAAATCTTGTGTAACTCCCAAGTAGTTTTCTCATCCAGAAACTTTCTGTTGTAACTGAGTCTTGTCAGTTATCATTCATAAAATGCATAGCACTGTACAACAGTACTTAAATGCATGTGGTAAAATTAGGTTGTCAATTTAAGGAAGCTTATCACATACATAGAGTGATTTGCTTGTACTTTATTCATTATGGTTTAAATAAGATACAATATGACAAAGTAATGACTGACTATATAAACATGATCCAAATTATTGTTTTGTTAAGTTTGTTTTTCTGCTAGATATAATTTAAAATGTCACAGAAGACCACTTTCACAGCACATTCCTTGGCAGTTACACTGCACAGAATTCAGAGCTAGGTATACTACTGGAATAAACCAGTATGGTAAAACACTTGGATGTGTTTTAATTGGACAAGTTTTATGACAACTCCAAAAATAAAAGCAATACCAAACAAATTGGTTTGAGAATTAAAGAGAATAATGTAGGTTTTTTTTTTTATAAGACCCAAGCTAAAAGGACAGCAAGAACTACTAACCTTAAGATTTTATGTATTCACCCCAGTGCATGATGAAAATAAGTTAACTTGCCTTTAATCATAATTGTCTAATAAATAACTGCCCATATGTAAAACCAGTGCTTGCTAACAAAGAAAACTGAAACCACTTTATGTTAACAATTTTGCATAATTACATGACTTGTCATTACAATTTTCTTTATTTAAATACAAAATATTTCAAAATGATTAAGTCTAAAAACTTACATTACATTTTTTCATATGTCAGTTGGTGGCCACAAACTGTACAAGTCTTCTGGTACATGTCGTCTTCAATGCTTTCTTCTGGTCCATACTCATGCTCGTGAATAGCTGTTTCTTTTTTCCATACACTGCTTCTTATAGCTCTTCGTAATTCTAAATACCAAGACATGGTAAGAACGACTGCAAATGCCAATTTCTACTTAGGTTAAAGTAACAAACACAAATTTGAAGCAGCTGTTAATGAAAATTTACTACCGTACTTTAATGAGAAATAGGGTCTAAAATGTAAAACTGAGGTGGGGACAAGATAAGATAGTAATGGTAGACCATTGGGTGTCCATTGTGGGATTCACAATTATAAAATGTCAACAGTGGCAGGAACCTTAGAAATCATCTAATCTCAAATAATTTTATAAATGCTTTGTTAATGAGTACTTACTACATCTAGGAAGAAAGTATGGTCTACTAAATACAGGAGCAGCTGTGGAGCCAGAACAACCTAAGTTCCAGTTTGGCCCCAGACAAGAGCTATGTGACTATAGACTTAAACATGCAAAAAAATCATTTTCATTTCTATCACTGCATATGATGCTCACTGAGCAATCACTTGAGGTTAGAACAAGGTAGGTATACCCATTTTACACATAAGAAAAGTGAAGATGACAATGGGTTAAATGAATCAACAATAAAGGGGAGATTTAAGTTGGGTATCTAGTGGTTTTTCCACTATATCAGTTCAATCTTTACTGTGTCTGGGACCCTTTTGGCAATCTGGTGAAGCCTGTGGACCCAATCTCAGAGTAATGTTATTTTTAGGGATAAGGCCTGTACCTATAATTTCACTGGTATAGGTCAAGGCAGGGAAACTTCCTCTACTAATTCTGGCTGGCATCTTCTCTGCAACTTACAGTCTTAAAGAATTGCCCAGTCACAGTTTGTGTCTGAGGTGAGACTCGAAGCCAGGTTTTCCCATCTTTTGAGGCTGGTTCTCTATCCATAAGGCAATTCCACCCAGGGATGTTCCCACAGAATTCTATTTTAAAACACTGTTCTATTTTAAATCTACTCTCTGTGAAAAAGGCATACCTTCAATGGAACTAAGATCTTATCAATGTAGGTACTTTACCCACTGATGCAGATCCCAACTCCTTCACACTTGATTTTAAGTGATTTTTGTCCTTGTCTTCCCATAAACACTTGAGGAGGATAAACTTTATTTGCCTTACTAACTGGATGTGCAAGAATATTAAGCAATGTGGGAGATCACAGATAACTAGCTACATGTTAGTATCACAGGATGAAAAGTAATGAACTAACTTTTCAGTAACTGTGAAGTGGAACCCTACAAAAGGGCAGGGCAAGAAGAGTTTTCCAAAGCCTTTTGCATCTTGCACCTTGAAGCTGCTTACAAAATGACTGACAATAAAATCTCAAAATCAGTAATATAATTAATGCTTTATTTTAAATATTATATTCATTTTAAAAATACACAAAAAAAATTTAAATTCATTTTAAAAATTCAAAATTTCATGATGTTTCCAATCAGGAATTTAAATTTCTTCCTCATTTTTTCTCCCCAAGCTTTACAACTATTGATAAAAATCATGCCTTAGCTATGAAGGAACTCTATAACTCAAAGAGTTTGGTTTCACCAAGAGAAACCAAAGCATACTTATGCAAACCTTGAGATTTCAATGTGGTAAAAAAAAAAAAGACAAAATTTAGAGAAAACAGCAAAGACTTGACAAACAATCCCCTTGAATTTAAAGTATCACTGAAGGGGACTAAATCCAATAAAGGTTCAGACTAAGTCTGAATACTCAAGATCGCAGGAAAGTAATGGTGGGCTAAACAATTATTTGATGTTTTCAGGCTTGTCTGACAGTTTTGTGACCCATTTGGGGTCTTATTGGCAAAGATACTGGAGTAGTCTGCCGTTTCCTGAGGCAAATGGTGAAGTGACTTGCCCTGGGGCACACAGCTTGTAAGCATCTGAGGCTGAATCTGAACTTGGGTCTTCCTGACTCTAGGCCTGGCACTCTATTCTACCGTGCCACCTCAATGTGGTGGTAAAAGGTAGAAAAAGTAAAGGTACTGCTCCTAGAAAGTATATTCAACTTAAACCAGAAACTTCAATTTGAATGCAGGCTCTGCCATTTGTTAGCTACATTTTTCTCGGACCAACCACATAACCACTCACCATAATTTTCTCGCCTGAACAGCTACTATGTTAGTGTGTTGTTACCTCAGTATTTATATTTCTTAAAATCTGACTATAAAAACTGTAACTTAGAGTATCTTTTAATGTTTATTAAACATTCTTTAAACAACTAAGCAAGATACTGTTTATGCTAATTTTAAAAGTATTCATTTTTGGATATTTACTTTTTATTGAAAAAGCACAAAGGAAAGGAAAAAGAGGACCACTAAGGGAATCCGCCTCTAAGAAAGTATATTGGGCTACAGCATCCCACATGATGACAGCAGCTTATTAAAATTATGGCAGTTAGTATTTTAGAGAAAAACAGGCTATGCCCCCCTGTCAACAATATGCATTGCACCACCTTTGTTCATTCAACTCTAAAATTAATGGATATGTAGCATAGCAACTTGATTTCTCTGTGCCTTCTCTTGGGGTCTGCAGCAGGGCCCAACCTAGAGAGGTACTCGAAGTAGGAAGCAGAGCAGGGGAAAGAAGACAAATCTACCAGTGTATTTAGAAAAACACTAAGGTGTACAAACACCTCTCATCAAGGAGTACAACAGTTTTTCCAACCTCCCTTCTAAATATTCTCCTAAGACTTCCTTTTTTTTTTTTATTTCTTTTACCCTTTATGTCTTGTGGGGTAGGGAAAAGTGAACTGGGAAAAGCAAAGAAAGAACAATTTAATTCAAATTAGAGTTTTCCAAACTCTCACAACTAAAGTATTCTAGAAAATATTTTACTATCTAGGGTTTGGGTTTTAAGATTTACAAAGTGCTTTCCTCATAACATGTGAGACAGCTATCTTATTTTACCAATGAAGTTAACTGAGGCTCTGAGGAATTACATGCCTTTCCTAAGATCACACAGCCAAGTATCTAAAATAAGATTCAAAGCTGGGTCTCCTAAGTCCAAGTCCAGAGCCATATACAGAGAGCCATGCTCCCTTCTCTTAACTAGAATATCACTAAAATGTAACAACTATTTTTTTAAAAATCATGAAATGATTCTGAATGTCTCTATAGATTAAAGGGGATGTCTAGAGAGGAACCAAAAAACCACAATACAGAACCAGATGATTTGGGTTCAGTCCCATACCTGCCACTCCCTTCTCTCCCCCCTCCCCCCTATGTGTCCATCTCTTTGGCCTAGATGCTCTTCATGATTCCTTCCTGTTCTAGATTTATGAGCATGACCCATCCAGGTTGACTCCTGCACAATGTCTAAATTCTAAAAATAAGCAAAATTATTAATTAAATGCTCCGTAAATAAGCTTCTATACCTCAGTTTCTTCATTGGTAAGATGAGGGGCTTAAACTAAATGGCTGCTAAGGCTCCATGTTGGCTCTGAAATCCTATGCCCATTTCAGCTATTTTAGAGACATAGTAGTATCTGCTTTCCTAGCATACTGTTGGTCCCAGTTAGGAACACAATCTGTAACTATATATACCACTGTTCCAATGAAAAATCATGATCTGCTGGTTTTCAAAAACAGAATGTCAAGATACCAGGAGACACCCACTTTTCCAGAGCTGAGGCCCAGCAAGCAAGCTGTGCCCTGAGGACCTTGGCATAACAATAATCCTTTGTGCTCACCCTCTGGCAAAATCACATAATTACTGTATTGTTTTGACCAGCACCACGTGTTCTCTGAGTTGGGACAAACACAAGTCCCCATATTCTGGTCATGGAGCCCTACTATGAATCAAACTTGTCTCATTGCTGTTGTTACCCCTCATTGTCAGGGCTGCAGCTCACTGTGTAACCACTGGTGTAAGTATTGAGATCTCCCCACACTGCCTCAGGTTCCCCGACTAGAGGCAAGACGCTGATATGTGTCTAGATCCCCTCCTTGCTTGCAAGCCATTTCCCTCACTTTGAAATTAAACTTCTATTTGATTCTTGACTCTCCTGTCTCTAGCCTGCTCTGTTTGGTTCCAGCCACCCAAAGGTTAGAACCTGGTTCAGTCCAGCTGACAAGCAAAAAGCAGCACTACCAACCCACTACCCCACAGTAAATGCCTTTAAACCATTTCTCTGTTATTGACAAAGTCATATTCCCAATACCTATATTTCCCCTCTTTTAAACAGCAGTTAGAAGCTTGGCAAAGCCTTGAAAAGCCTGAGCCTTTTGTGGGCTGAACCCCAGCACTCACCTTTCACTTTTTTATCAAATTTTTTCTGTCTCATTTTCTCCCGGTTTTCCTGCCGAACTTCCTTTGCTTCTTCTAGGGCTTCTTCACTGCCCCAGACTTCAAGAGCCCTCTTTGTAACCTGCAGGACACAGAACCAAGGCACTTCCTGCTTAACTATTACCAAGTAAAGTGAATGTTATATGTAACAGATGGGTGTGATCCTCTAGGTCTCTTGCATAAGAAAATTGGGGCTTTTACTGAAATTGAACTAAATGAAAATTATTCAAAGTCTTTCAATAACATAAGCAATGTTTACTCTAAGAATGGCTTTAAAATAATATGGTGCAAAGGAAAAGTACCCTACATATGAAACATGGATTCCAATTCTGAGTACTACAGCTGTGTGACTACTGGCAAATCACTTAAACTTTTCTAGGCTGAATTTCCTCATCTGTAAAATGAGGGAATTAATGTTGGTTCCGGAAGACAGATGATGAAATACACTTCCCTCTTCTGGGGAGATGCTGAGGGCAGGAAACTACAGAAGCAGAATGGTGCATACATCTCCAGAATGTATGCTAATGCCAGTCTTATCTAACTATTTTCTTTGTTTAAAGGAAGGAGGCAAAAGGCAGTACTTTGGCCAATGACCAGAGTTAGAAACATAAGTTATCCTTTCTCCACTGTGGGGATTAGGGGCACAGGCCCCCTGCAATGTGGAAAGTCCACGTGAAATTTTTTGGCCCTCCCTACCAGAGAAGAAGTCTGAGTTATTATAGTATTAAAAAATAAAATATGTTGACATACAATATTATACGTGTATTTTATGCATTTCTGATTTTCTAAACTTTTTGTGTTGTCTGCTGTCCTCATGTCTTGCAGCTTCCACAAAACTCCCCAAAATTTCCATATAATTTCTTATATTGACCAAAGATACATCGAGCCTGAAACTGTGATGGAGAATGTCACAATATAGAAGGAATAACGGTAGAAAAACTGTAATGAAACTATCAGGAAATTAATAAAATAGGGAGAATTGGGCTAGATGATCTGTAATGTTCCTTCCAGCTCTAAATATATACTATGAGGGGCGGCTAGGTGGCACAGTGAGTAGAGCACTGGCCCTGGAGCCCGGAGGACCTGAGTTCATATCCAGCCTCAGACACTTAACACACACACACAAATACTAGCCATGTGACCTTGGGCAAGTTACTTAACCCCAACTGCCCTCCAAAAAAAAAAAAGGCAAAATAAATATATGCTATGAAAAAAGGGATGAGAGGAAATGGGGAAGGAAATCATACCACACCAACCATACTGCACTCTGTGCTTATCCTTGCCATTATGAAAAAAGCTTTGGGGCCCTTTAAAGAATTTTTGGATTCTTGGTACAGAACAAATTAAGAAAAAGTTGATCCATGGCAGGGCACACTTGCTGAACATACTTTCTGTGAGCAACACAATTTTTTCTTACTGCTAGGTGACTTGACTTTGTACATAAGCCTAAAAAGATTTTTTTCTGGATTAAATCTTTAAAAATGCAAATGGATTTATGGTTATCAGTCATCTATAGTTTATGACTTAATAAAATTACTTCCTTAACTGAGAATAGCTGTAGTTAGGAAATACAAACTTTAGGGCTGGGTTTGATGTTTAGACACCGAAAGCAAATAAGAAATTTTAGAACATGGAGCATTTGGGTAGAATGAGCAAGGGTATATTAATGCACCAAAATTAATAGGATAGGTCTGAAAGCATGTGAAAGACACACCAGGAAGTTGGAGAGAGCTGTAAGAAAGGGAGGTGGGAAGTTACCAAAAATAAATCATCTATTTCAAAATTTTACTTAGGACCAGCTTGTCACCAGAAAAGGATTGGGGCTATCTTCCTTCTCCCTCTTGCATCAATATGGCACCTTCTTCCTAGGACCTAAAACTCAACAGTAATATTAGCACTGGTTTTCAACTGATGTGTTGTATTGTGGCAGGCAACAGAAATTTGTCAGATGAAAATATTTCAAAATATTCCAGAATACAGGTAGGACAAAAGGTTCCTAACTTCCCAGTAAGGAGGCCGAGACTGCCCATAGGTAGCCCAAGAAAGTTTCCTTTGACTCTTCTGTGCTCAGTGGAGGAATAAAGCTACCAAAGGCCTTCCATTTTCTGAGGATCCTAGTGATTCTGCATCCCAAACTTTTCAGTGCGAAGAAAAGAATTAACACTCCCCACAAAGATACCATGAAAGACTATCAAATGTCTCAGTGAAATTAAAATATTTTTAATTTATTCAGTTGATGTTTAAAAACAAATACCCAATCATCACCACATCATGTCGATTCCAAATAGAAATTTCCTTCTAAGGAGATAATAGTAACACTATATGATAAATAATAAACTTAAAATCTACATACAAAGTCAATTATCTGTCCATGATATAAAAACAATAAGATCAATATTTACAATGTCCCTGAAAAATAAAAAACGACTTCCCAATTAAAAGAGGACATTGACCATACAAAATCTTAAATTGTATTATAGAACAGCAATCATCAAAACTACTTGGTACTGGCTAAGTAATAGAGCAGTGGATCAGCGGAATAGGTTAGGCACACAAGACAAAGTAGTCAATGACTATAGTAATCTACTGTTTCATAAACCCAAATATTCTAGATTCTAGGATAAGAACTCACTATTTGACCAAAAACTGCTGGCAAAATCGGAAAATATTATGACAGAAACCAAGCACAGACCAACATCTTACACCATATACCAAAATAAAGTCAAAATGTGTACACGATTTAAATGTAAAGGTTGATACTATAAGCAAAATAGGAGAGCAAGGGATAGTTTACCTATCATATTTATGGAGAAAGGAAGAATTTATGACCAACCAAGAAATAGAGAACTGAGTCAAATTTATAAGAATTCAAGTCATTTCCCCAATTGATAAATGGTCAAAGGATAGGAATAGGCAATTTTCAGGTGAAGTAATCAAAGCTATATCTATAGTCATATGAAAAAATGCTCTAAATCACTGTTGATTAGAGAAATGCAAATCAAAACAACTCTGAGGTATCATATCATATCTATCAAATTGGCTACCATGACAAAACATGATAAATGCTGGAGAAGACGTGGGAACACTAGAACACTAATGATTGTTGATGGAGCTGTGAAATGATCCAACCATTCTGGAGAGCCATTTGGAACTATGTCCAAAGGGCTATAAAACTATGCATACCCTTTGACCCAGCAATACCACTTCTAGGTCTGATTCCCAAAGAAATCATACTAGTGGGAAGACCTGTATGTATGTACAGCAGCTCTTTTTGTGATGGCAAAGCATTGGAAATTGAGGGGACGTCCATCAATTGGGGAATGGCTGAACAAGTTGTGGTATATGAATGGAATGGAATACTATTGTGCTATAAAAATGATGAGCAAACAGACTTCAGAAAAACCTGGAAAAACTTATATGAACTGATGTTGAGTGAAATGAACATAACCAGTAGAACATTTTACACAGTAACAACCACACTGTTCAATGACTGACTTTGACAGACTTAGCTCTTTTCAGCAATGCAAGTATCTAAGACAACTCCAAAAGACTAATGATGGAAAATGCTATCCACATCCAGTCTGAATTTGAATGGAAGCATACCATTTGCTCTCCTTTTCTTTTGTTATTTTCTTTCTTCTTTCTTGTGGTTCTTCCTATTAGTTCTAATTCTTCTTTATATCATGACTAATGTGAAAATACATTTAATATGAATGTAATAAGTAGAGCCTGTATCAGATTGCACTCTATCTTGGAGAGCGTGGAAGAGGGTAAGGAGGGGGAGAAAATTTAAAACTCGAAATTTTATGGAAGTGAATGCTGCAAACTAAAAATAAATTAATTTATAAATAAAGATTGAACTAATTATGCCCTTCTAAAACTATATAAAAAAAGAGATTTATCATCCACTTATATTCAAGCTATGTTTACTATCTCATATCAGTGATATTGCTTGATGACATCTCTCTTCCACCTGACTGCATCCTACATCATTAATTTTCTCTTAAGACTGCTGTACCTCTGACTGAGTTTTAGTTTGAATAATAGTTACTGCTTAGGTAACCTCCCAAGGCCTTACAACCACGGCATTATTATATATTCTATACCTTCCTGGGTCAGTTTCTGGCAGTCTATTTGTTAATTTTGCACTTTTGCCAACCGGTTGATTCAAAAGCTAAGTATCTATTCCCAAAAGTCACAGTGACATCAATTACAGGAGCAGTAAGGCTCTTTTGGTTAGGAATTAGAGACCTGGCTCAAGCGTCTTTTCTAATAACCCTGTAACAATCCGATTCATTTCAGCCTTGGTGGTCTCTGGCACTCTTACAGCCTTCATTCATTTGTGTATGATGATGCCGTGCCATGAGGTGATAACCTGGCTCAAAAGATGGCCATGAGGCAGAGGGTGTGGGGGAATATTTCACGACAACAGTGCTTGTCTCCAAAGCCAAATCCTCTCCCCCTATATAGAAGGCCAGATTCTAACCAGGTTCTGCTGCTAAAATGCCAGGTTACCCACTGGGCAAAGAAGTGCTCCATCATAAAAAACTTCAAGGCCACAAAGGTAACAGAATGCATCTTACCTGATCTGGTTTGTCATGGCTTAGAAATTGTTTGAAAACTTGATCCAGCCTCTCTGGAGCCAAGGGACACCTCTGGTTACCCTTTACTTCGCTTTGATCTTTACAGACAACTGACAGGAGGCTAGCCATAGCTGGGACCAAATATTTGATATGTTTGTGCCCTCGAATCCAAATTCCTTGGTATAAAGTCATTCAAGTAAGTGGCAAGGTCTTCTGGCTATTTCTCATTCTAACACTAAGGAAAGGGTCTTTAAATAAGATTTTATGCAATATTAATAATCCTCTTTCAGATGACATAATTTTTCTCTAAAAAATTAAGATAATTTTGTTAAACTATTGTGCTATAAATAATTAGCTGGATTGGTCTAATCTAAAACTGAGCCACAGGGGGTGGCTAGGTGGTGCAGTGAGTAGAGCACTGGTCCTAGAGTCAGGAGGACATGAGTTCAAATCCGGCCTCAGACACTTAACACAAAAACTGGCCATGTGACCTTGTGCAAGTCACTTAACCCCAACTGCCCTCCAAAAAGCAAAAAAAAACCCAAAAACACAACAACAACCTGAACCACAGAGTATTATGAATGTAATTTTTCCATACCTGCAGTTTTAAGTAAAGTTTCATGTCACCCCACTGTGAATGATGAGGATTCTTCTTCACAATAAATTTAAGCACTGGTTCTCTCTTCTCTAAATCACAATCTTTCAAGAGGTACTGTTGTTTTGCTTCTGTTTTGGTTATAAGTCTGTGTTTACCATCAGCATCTCTGAAAAGGATTTGTAAAAGTTTGCTATATCAAACACAGTCTTAGCTTCACTATTCAAATAACCACAGCAACAGTCAGTGCCCCTGTAGCAAAGAATAACAAAGATGAGGTAATTCTAAGTGCCATTTATATTATCAATCCAATTTAACACATTGAAATATTGGAAGCAAAAAATGTTTTACAATTTACATGTCCTAAGACAATCACACTACACTGACAAAAGAAGTGTGTCATTTGGCTTCTCAAAGTTAGGGAGCTGCAGCTAGGACCTTCTAATTGACAAAAATCCTCATTATGTCCACATTGTTTATTCCGGACAAAAACCACACACCCTAAAACTAAAAAGCAAAAATCGCTAACCACAAAGAAGTAGTTAAATACAAAAGGCCAAAACCTCCATACCACAGAATTTAGAAGCATCAATTCTATCATCCTGCCTCACAAATGTTCCTACCAAAATGTGATCTTTCTAGGGCTAGTCTATGGCTGCCCAGCACTGAAAGGAGACACAAGGGCCAGGCCTCAACAGACTCCATTTCAAGTTTCAATAATAATAGCTGGCACTTATACTGGACTTAAAGTTGTCAATGTCCTTTACATGTGTTAAAGCATCTGATCCTCACTAGAAGCCTACAAGTAGGCCCCAGGGCTGTCCACATAGGTGAAAAGGCTGTGCATTGTCAGAGCTAGCTCAGTGTGCAGAAGTTCTAAAGCAAAGTGTGGGAGGGAAGCAGTATCAGGCTGCCTACCAAACTGAAGGCCTACAGAGCCGTTGTGCTGCCCTCATTGTTGTATGCCTGTGAAACCTGGACAGTCTACCAGCGCTATGCTAGGAAACTGAACTGCTTCCATTTGAATTGTCTTAGGAAGATTCTGAAGATCACCTGGCAGAATAAAATACTAGACGCTGAGGGTCTTTATTAAAGTGAACTTCCAAGTATTCAAACTCTACTGCAGAGAACATAATGCTGATGGACAGGACATGCTACTCGAATGCCAAACATACATTTGCCTAAAAAACTATTTTATGAAGAACCCACATAAGGAAAGCACTCGCATGGAGGTCAGAAGTGATACAAGGACACTGTCAAAGTCTCTCTGAAGAACTTTGGTATCAACTGTGAGACATGAGAGATACTAGCACCAACCAGCATGGCATGACCACATCAAAGAAGGTGCTGTAGGGGCGGCCAGGTAGCACAGCAAGTAAGAGCACCAGCTCCAGTGTCAGGATTGACCTGGAGATCGAATCCTGGGCTCAGACACTTAGCACCCACCCAGAAACACCTGGCCGTGTAACCTTGAGCAAGTTACTTAACCCCAATTGCTTAGGGGCGGCCAGGTGGCTCAGCGAGTAAGAGCACTGGCTCCAGTGCTGGGATGACCTGGAGATCGAATCCCGGACTTGGACACTCAGCACCACACCCAGAAATAACTGGCCGTGTAACCTTGAGCAAGTTACTTAACCCCAATTGCTTAAAAAAAAAAAAAAAAGGTGCTGTGCACTATGAGCAAAGCAGAACTGCAGTAAATCAAAAGAAACATGAGAAGAAAAATTTAGAGACACCGCTTTCCCACAAAATCCAACACCACTGTGGTACCATTTTGGTCCTCTTCGATTCCAAAGGATGACAAATGAGGTGCTAACATCACCTCCACTTTACAGATGAGGAAAGTGAGGCAAATAGAAGTTAACCTCCATTTAACCTGGAATATTTGGCCAAGGTCACAGAGCTAGTTAAGTGTCTGGGGCAAGATTCAAACTAAGGTAGGTCTTACACCAAGATACCCACTGCACCACCTTCTGACACTGCATAAAAAAAATCAAACAAGGACCAAAAAAATCCCCCTAAAGTGATTTTAAGTAGCCTTGGGAACAAAACAAAAAACAACAGCAACAACAAAAATTTGTCAGGTTTTATTTAGGATATATTAAGAAATGAAGGTAATGTAAAACCCAAAGGAGAGCAATAAGAATTCTGAATCAATGTTACAAGAAACAGATAAACTTTTAAAAGATGTTCTAAAGAACATTTATTTAATTATCAGTGAAATTTCCTCATCCGGATTGAAAAACCTCTAATTAGATCTAATGGGAAAATTTAAAAATTTTTTTCCTTAAATATTTTTAAAAATAAAATTAAATACCCACCTGCCTGACACAATTCTAAGCATGGGAAATGAAACATGGATAATACCTGCAATTATCACAAGTTGCCATATCAAAGTGGTTGATGAGGTAAGAATCCATAAACTCTTTCCCACATTCTTCACAAACTGCATAATCACACTCTATAACAGGCCCTAAGAAAAGGAGGAATAAATCTTTTAGTTCTATTTTCTTTGGATGATCTATGACATATCTGCAGTTTCCAATATTTTCAGAGTTCTTTACCATGTTTCACATAACCTGGAGATCTTGATAGTATTCTATTTCAGTCAAGTCCCTGAGAATACATATTTCTTTTTATCTGAATTAAATAGTTTAATAAATATAGTAGGGGTGGCTAGGTGGCACAGTGAATAAAGCATTGGTCCTGGAGTCAGGAGGACCTGAGTTCAAATCTAGCCTGACACTTAACACAAAAATTAGCCATGTGACCTTGGGCAAGTCACTTAACCCCAATGGCCCTCCAAAAAGCAAAAAAAATATATATATATATACACACACCCACACACACACACACACACACACACACACACACACATATATAGTACAAGTAAAAAAATATACTTTGATCTGCAAGGATATCACTTGCATCAAAACTTCAATCTTTAAGGGTTGCAAAAAAAAAACAACAAATTCAGGTAGTCAGCCTCTTCCTTACTGGTCCTCTGTCCAGCAGTCAGAGCTTGTCAGCCCCAAGGCCCACCAAAGTTTGCAGTGTACTAGCTAGCCTTTAAGAGACCAGGGTTACCTCTAAGCCATAAGACAGTGGCATAAGACTTAAAATGCCTATGACACCCTCTCCCACAACCTCCTGTGATATATCCCTTCCTTCTCATCCTGATATAAAATCCATATAATCAATCTTATATTCCATTCTCTTAGAACACTCCTCCTGGCTAAATGATTTACTTAAATGAGGTAGTGGCACAACAACTGGCAGTGGCACCTCTCTCCTCAACTCAGATAAGGAACAAGACTGTTAGCACCTTCCTTTGAACCCTCCTGTCCCTCCCACTTCACTATTCACACACTCCAAATCCATAATTTCAAAACTTTGGGGAAATGAGTTATATCTTCTCAGAAAAGATTGGGGACCCTCACTGAAATAAAAATTACAGGAGAGGTGGTATGGCATGGTGGATAAATTGCTGGCCTCAGAATCAGTGAGAACTGGGTAGGAATTCACCTTAGACATTTCCCAGTTGTGTGACCAAGAATAAGCTATCTGACTTCAGTTTTCCCACCTACAGAGTCCAGGCTCCTTCTAGCCCTAAATCTATGTTCTTAGGAAGATTCTGAAGCAGAGTGTGGGCATGATCAAGGTAGGGTTTCATGAGGATGGACTAGAAGAAGCCTGGAGACAGAAACCCAAATAGAAGGGATTTGAGCTTGAGCAGTCCAGCCTAAGAATGATAAAAAAAAAAAAAAACATGGGAAATGAAAGGAACCAGCAAAAGATGAGATTTTATCCACCTACACAGACTTCAGCTATTTTCTAAAGGGTACAGTGAACTTAATTTTCTGACTAAAGAAGAAAATGGTTAAAGAGGAGCCAAAACTTAGAGACATGAACAGAATCATTTGAACTTTGCCCAAATTTAAGGTTAAAAAAACCTAAAAAAGGTTTTTCTACTCTTTGCAAACTGTAGAAAATATGAAAACCTTCCAACATCTCTCCCACCCCCAGCTATGTATGAGATCCAATGTTGTATTCTACACAGTCAGGAACTGCATAGGGGAAATACTGTAAGCAAAGTTAAGGAGGAGTCAATTCTTCCCACAGAATTATAAAAGCAGAATTGAAAGGGTTATTGGAAGTCATCTAATAAACTTCCTTTCCAAAGCAGGAAACCTATCCAGTCACCAGGTGACCACTGCTTGACTCTAATAAAACACTGGCCACCTGGCCTCTAGCAATACCACTGATTGGTTTAGCACCCCTGCCAATGTGAAAACACTGCTTCTGTGAACATAATATCTCTCATATACACCCCTTTCTTTCAACCAAACACTTACTTCAAGAGAGATGACTGAAACTCTATTCTCTGCAAAACTGGAAAGCAGCAGGCAGCAGGGCAGGACAAGATCCATAACTTTTGGCTCAAATGCTTTAGTGCTGCATGAATTACTAACAGGACACTTTACCAGCTTCCTCTGCGATGTAAGCCTGATCCCATCTTTCTTAACAGAAGGTATCACATATCTATTACCAAAGGATGAGAACACTAGTGATCCCTCCAAATCTAGGTTAAGTATATGTTTATTTACATACTTTATGTAAAGCATTTCACAACTTGTAGCACACACAAGAATTATAAACACAATAAAATAATGTATTAGTTAAAAAGCAAAAGGGGTGTGCCAAAAAGTCCCTGGGATATAAAAAACTACTTATTATCGATCCAGTTGTTAATTGAAAAAACTACCTGAAAGCATTGTACACGTACACTGCTTTTATTGATTATTGCAAAAATCTCTAAATTAAGTCCTCCATTCCTATTTTATTCATGCACTGCATATATAGACAACAGATTCAACTATAATGAAATGGCTGAGAGTATTTGATATCCACACTGAAAACTGTTCTCCAGTTAAACCATATTTCTAACACAAAATCAATAATAATTTATATAAAACATGCCATTTTTCAGGAAGATAGCTTAAGCCAACTATAGTTTGGCTTGGCCTTAAATTCATTATGATCTTTACTAAATAAAACTAATTATGATTTCCAGATTAAAAGAATTGAACAAAACATTTTATTAACCTCCCAATGTGTATAGATGACATTGAACTTTTGGTTCCACCAAAAAAACTGATTAAATAGTTCCTTCAACTTGTAGAATCTTTTCTCAATGATAAAGTACACCACATCAAAAATAGAGACTGAAGGCTTCAAGCTTGAATTCAGAAGCTACACACTGAGCCAATGGATAAAGGTAATACCTAGGCCCCCTCCAGGGAAATCACATTCAACATAAAGATACCAAAGAGAAGGCCATACTTGAATACATACAAATATGTACCACTATTCTGAAAAACACATTTAAATAAATTAAGAGCTATGCCAAGACCAGTCTCAGTGTACACTTTTGAAACTGTAAAATAGAAACTGTAAAATATATAAAACAGTTCTGGAAAGTAACTGTCACACAATATCAATAAAACATAAGATCCATCACCTAAAGGCAGCCATAGCAAGATTAACACTTCCATATAAAAAAAAAGAGGAAGACTGATGGACATTCTTAAGGCAAATGACAAACAGGTTAAAGGCCTACAGAAATATTTCTGAAATAAGGAGATATCACTTCATTGAGCAATAGTAAAAACTGCTATCATGTACCCACTGTTGGATTTGTCAGATGAACCCTATGAAATTGACTTAGATAGAAGAGTGTCATCCAAAGACCCTCTATAGGTGACAGCCACATGAAACTGGACAATGTCCACATGACCACAGGCAATGGTATGTTGACAAAGCAGTGTCTAACCCGTGTGGATGTCATGCAGACACTTTTTTTTTGATGGGAATGAAGATGATTATTACCACCAAAAACTAATGAAAGGTTATCCTTAAGGGATGAGGATTTAGATCAATGTAGACATTTAGAACCTACCAAATACTAGCAAGACATGATCTGGTGGCCAGAATTATCAGCAGTTCACTATTTTTCATGAACTGACAGATTGACAAATCCTGGAACTAGAAATACCGATCTCAAAAGAGCCTGGAAAATTCAACCAATAAACCATTATCACCCACTAAATTGTTACCCACAACTCTCTGGACATAAAACTCATTTATAACAACTCAAAACAGTTTTAATTGTTGCCATTCCAAATTTTCAATCTCTAAGCTATGTAGAACCAAAAAAGTTTTCAAAGTATGGCAAATGGGCCAAGGAGACCAAAATCAATGCAAGAACAGGATAAGGCACTGTGTCTTCCTGTTTGTTACTGAGTTTGTATGAAGAATGCTTTAATGAGGTGACAGGAACAGGAAGAAGAGAAGGGATACCAAGAAGAAGAGAAGTACTGAGGGGAAGTCACCAGGACCCTGAATGGGTTTACAAATAAGAAGTCATGCCAAACTAACCTCATTTCCTGTGCCTGACTGTTAATCAAATTATTAGTGAAATGTTATGTATTTGGATTTTAGCAAGGAATGTCACAAATTTTCTTATTATTTTTGTGAATGAGATGAAACAATATGGTCTAAAAGATAGTACAATCAGATGGCATTGTGTTTTTCTTGTTCCTGGGGGTCTCAGAGCAGTGACTGATACAGAAGCAAGCAAGGGTAATATGTTACTTTAGCAACCAGGAAAACTAGTAAAATACCACTGACACTCATCAGAGATGCATTAAAAGGGGAATCTATCTTTGGTGCTCTTTCCCCCAAGACTTGATGTGATACAGACATGAATGATAATTTGCAATAGTCCTCATCTTCAGTTCTTCTAAGGCCTTGGTTTGCTACAAAGAATATGCTTCTATAAACCCCACTTGGATGTATTAGTACTATTCGTGAGCCTTTTCTTTTCCTAGTATCACTGCTGATTTACTATAAAAATCACTCATTTAGAGAGAAATTTACCACTAAACGTTAAGAAATAATGTGGCCACGAGAAATTGATCACTTCCCCTTTTTTACTTTTCAGAAAAATCCAATGTACCTAGCACATAAATGGTCTCTGAGGTCCATCTGTCATCTGGAAAAGGAATTCTATTTATTCTGTATGGTCCTAAAATGTGAAAATAAAACCAGTGGGAGAAAGATGCAATATGAAGACCTTCACAATGACTAGGAATGGACTGCCTCATGAGGCAGACATATTGCCTTCATTGGAGGTATTCAGAGAGTCTAGACAACTTTGTTGAGATTATCCTAGAAGGGATTCATACTTTGGAGAGGAATAGTGCTCCTCAGGTTCCTTCTGTCTAATTGTGTAAGTCTATGGCTCTAAGACATCTATCAGCTATCTAGCAGTCTTTGGGCTCAGTTTCTTCATCTGTAAAATGATGAGTTAAGACTAGATGCTCTTTCAATTCTTCTGGCTCTAAAATTCTATGAGAAGGAATACAGACCAGTGCATACTGTCTACTATAAAGCACACACTGGCTTACTGCCCCTAGCTATACTGGGTATTCTAGCAGCAGAAGCCTGCAGAGGACTGAAGGCCATGTTGTATTTTTTATGAGGGCCAAAGAATTCATCACCAAACAGCCGGCCAACTGGTGATAAGCTGCTCTGAGCTTGTCCTTGGAAAGTAGTCTCTGCTACCAGAAGTGTTAGAAATGTTCCCAGCACAATAGAACCAGCCCAGGTTTACCCTCTAAGCCTTTGAGGACTCAGGACCATTTCTACTGCTGACCATATTGGCTCTCTATGCATCTGCATCACATACACAAAGCCACTTGAGTTAATGATATTATTTTACATAGTTTTAAGTCCCCTATAAGAGTAACAGTTTTACATATGAATTACCTCCCAAAACTAAGATACCCATTTTATTAAAAATTCAAATTTTACCTGGTTTATGTACAACTTTGTCGATTTTGTGCTCCTCTTCTTCTTCCTCTTCTAAGAAGAAACCTCCTCCTGTGTCAATTATTTTTGGTGCCGATTTCACATTAGTAATGCCTGAAAAATGAAGATAAGATGTCAGTGTAGTTAAACTGCTGAGTAAACTTACACACTGGCCGTCAACCAGACCAGCCCAGCCTCTAACTTGTGGATGGCTGGAGTCAAACAGAGCCGGCTAGAGAGAGGAAAGTCAGGAATCAAACAGAAATTTAATTTCAAAGTGAGGGAAAATGCTGATAAGCAAGGCCATATGTGCCAGGACCCCTCCCCTAGTAAGGGTACCCAAGGCAGTGTGGGGATAGCTCAATACTTATACCAATGGCTACACAGTGAGCTTGCAGCCCTGACAGTGAGGGATAACAGCAGCAATGAGACAAGTCTGACTCATAGCAGGCCTTCACGACTGGAATATGGGGACTTGTATTCGTCCATGCTCACAGAACACCTGGTGCTGGTCAAAGCAATAAAATAATTAAGTGATTTTGCCATAGGGTGACATCATCCAGAGGGTAAGCACAAAGGACAGTTGTTATGCCAAGCTCAGGGCACAGCATGCCTGCTGGGCTTTAGCTCCAGAAAACAGGTCTCCTAGTATCTTGACACTGGCCTATAATAAATAAAAAGTTACTTCAAATCTAAATTGAAAGACTTCATTTTAAAGCCTCTTCCAACAGCTGGATTCTACACTATAACACCAGACACTGCCTGGCTACATGACTTGGGGCAAGTTGCTGGGCTTTAGTTTCTTCATCTATAAAATAATGGGATTAGGACTAGATGAGAGTCCCTTGGACAGGAGGGAGATTAAATCAATCAATACTTAAAGAAATTAATTCAGGCTATTAAATGAAAGGTCAGAGCTTAAATAGTTTGGTCATGTGAGAAGACTGGACTCACTGGAAAAGACCCTGATGCCGGGAAATACTGAAGGCAAAAGGAAAAGGGGATGGCAGAGGTTGAAATGGATAAACAGTAACATGGAAACAACAAACAAGAACTATGACAGACTGAAAGATAGCAGAGGGCAGAAGGCCCTGGTATGCTATGGTCCACAGGGTCATGAAGAGAATGAATGACTGAATGCCTGAACAACAGGACTACATGAGCTCTCTGGTCCCTTCTATCTCTAAAATTCTAATCTAATCAAATCAGCATTTCGGGTTATATTTTGAAAGAATCTTTAATTCTATCTTTTCCATGATTTCTTATTATGAAGTAGGGAAACAAGGAAAGAAAAAGAAACAAACTAGACCAAACACTCTGGGGTTGGGTGTTTTTTCTTCATTCACTCTTTCAACAAACACCAATTTGATGTTGTTCAGTTGTTTTTCAGTTCTGTTCAACTCTTCATGACCCCATTTGGAGATTTCTTGACAAAGATACTAGGTAGGAAATGCATGAACAGGGCTGCCAGTTGTCTTAGTTATGAAAATATTTCAACATCTTGTCCCATTTGATTATCTGTTATTTTAAGTCAAAGGACTCAGGTTTGAATTCTGAATTATTACATGCGTGACCTTGGACAGTTCAATTCCCTTTGCTGATGCTCAGTTTCCTTATATGTAAATGAGGGTTGGATTAGAGGATCTTCAAGTTTCCTTCCATTTCAAAATCTGTGTACCTACACCATGTCTGTGCCAGATCATATACGTAAGTACCGAGAGCACATGATGTTCCAAGCCTCCTCTCACCCACTGAGAATGTATTTCAGTGGAACAGAGAATACTGTATACCCATCAGAAGATTAGTCCCATTGTTCACTAGCTGTATGACTTTCGGGAAATGTATTTAATCTTTTGAACCCCTTTTTTCATCTTTAAAATATGGAAAATATCTGTCCTGCCAACCTCATAGAATTGTTCTGAAGTTTAAATGGGAAGGTGAACTTGAAAACATACAGAACGTTAAAGCTGGAAGAGACCCTGAAATCTAGTCTAATCTCTTCATTTGAAAGGAATAGGCCAAGAGGTCACTCAGCAGAGGACCATTCTCTGAGAACCACTTAGAAGACTGCTAAGGTCCTCTTTCCTTCCAAGTCCTATCATCCTGTGATGTTTCTCCAAGGATCTGTGATTCCAACAGTATCTGTGGGTACTCTCACCACTGGAAAAGATTACCATCCTTCTACAACTCAATTGTCCAAGTTCCTGTGGTCAAAATTTTTTATCATACTCCATCCAATCTGGTGATGAAACCCTTCCGATTTTTTTGGGCCTGTCCACAAACAATTGACATTCATTGAGTCAGTCTATACTCAAAAATATTTCCAATGAGGAGGAAAAATGACTAGCACACTCTTCAAGAACAAAGGTACCAAGGGGTGGCCAGGTGACTCAGTGAGTAAGTGCACCAGCCCCAGAGTCGGGATAACCTGGGATCGAATCCTGGGCTCAGACACTCAGCACCACACCCAGAAATAACTGGCCATGTAACCTTGAGCAAGTTACTTAACCCCAATTGCTTTAAAAAAAAAAAAAGAACAAAGGTACCTCTCCATGCCATGTAGGGCCATACCAACAGAACTTTAATGGATTAAAATAACCAACTTCCACTGAAGATCTGAATCTTTATGAGGCAACAGACATGGTATAAAAATATTTGTGTACCTATGTTTTACAGAAAGGAAGATCCTTAAGAGAAAGCTTTGTAAACTTACCTTTGTACGATACCTTTAGGTTCACATTTTCAAAACACTGTACTAATTTTTCTTAAAGAGGGTCATTTGTCTATAAACATTACAGAAGATGCAGAATGTCTTGGGAGAGTCTGTATTTCAAGAAAGTATATTTTTGGGGTTTGTTTGGTTATTTTTGCTTTTTGGAGGGGAGGAGGTAGGGCAATTGGGGTTAAGTGACTTGCCCAAGGTCACATGGCTAGTTTTGTGTTGTGTTTGAGGCTGGATTTGAACTCAAGTCCTCCTGACTCCAGGGCCAGTGCTCTATTCACTGCGCCACCTAGCTGCCTCCAGGAAAAGCATCTTTTTAAAAAAGGCTTAGGAAAGAATAACTTTTGTCTAAACATGCCCTGATTTTTGCCTTAGAAAAAACTGATACCACCATAAGACAACCACCACCACTATGTCAGCTTACATGCCAGTAACACTTTTAAGATTTATAAAATTCTTTACTCACATCAACCCTGAGAGAGGCTGTCAGTGTAAAAACTATACTATTACTTCCGTAATCAGGGTAAAGAATAGGGCCTAGACTTGGGATTTCAGCATTAGGAGAAACACCTGGTGAGGAGCTTCCCTCTACTAACAGGGGTCGGCAAGGCCTTTGCAACTCAAGAGCTTAGAAGTCAGAGGTTAAGGGGCTTTCCCTGGTCACAGGAGGAGTACGTGTCAGAGACAGAACCTGAACCCAAGTCTTCCTGGCATCGAGGCCAGTTCTCCCACCCACTACCTCCTGTGCTTAGCAGAGCGCCTGGCACATAGCAGGCGCTTAATAAATGTTGACTGACCTGCTTCTCAAGCCTTAGTTAAGTACTTTAGGACCTAATAAATCCCCAACTTAATCCTGCCTCTTCATCTGACAAAGGCTCAGAGCTCGGTTTTAAGTGCCTTACCCAAAGTCACTCTGCTACTAAGCTCTCCAACCCCGCGTCCACTTCTTCCCCTCCCTTCCAGCCACACCTAGGGTCAGGATTCGAACCCTCTCTGACTCGGGTGGTTCTGGCGGGTCTCACTACAATAAGGACCAAAGGAGGAAGGAAAGAAGAAGATGAAAGAAGGAAGGAGTGTTTCCAGCTCAGACCAAGCTCAGCAGTCACCGGGTGTAGATGGGGGGGGAAGGGGGAAGGAGGACGGGGCCACCCGGCTGCGTGCGCACCTGCCCCTCCGGCGCTCTCCGACACCGCCCCCACCACTGGGTACGGCCTAGCCGCCAGCCGGGCTTGGCGGAGCATCAGCGCTCTCTGCCGATTTCGCTCAATCTTCGCCCGCACCGACGCGGGGAGCTCTGCCGGCTCTCCGGATTTCCCCGGTCCCACCTCCGCCTCCATGGCCGCCTCAGACAGGCACTCGGTTCCACGGTCCGGAGAGGCCCTAGCTTGGGAAATGATTATCGCTGTGGCCTACAGCCCCTCCCTCCAAGCCTTTGCCGGAAAGAAGCAAAGTGAATCAAGGGGCAGGGAAGAATGGAGCAATGAACCCAGTGCGCCTGCGCTTCCCGAGGATGGGGCGGGGAGTCCAGTGCGCTTGCGCTCATGTCGGGTGTGACGAAATATGGCCAATCCGGTACACTTGTTTTCATGTGCAGGGGGTAGGGATGAGTACCATGAGTCCAATGCACTTGTACTCAGGTCGTGTGTGACGGAGGGAGTACCACGAGCCTAGGACGTTAGCAGTCATGTAATGGGGAAAGGGGGTGTTCGGGTGAGAAATACTACGGGCTCAGTACGCTTGCGCTTATGTCATGGCGGGGGGGGGGGCGAGTTACAAATATGCGCTTGCGCTCATGATTGTGGAGACGGGCTACGAGCCAGTGAGCTTGCGCTCGCGCTGTTTGCGCTTTGTTCTGGAAGAGGACCATGATGTAATGGAGTTGATGCCATGAACTTGTGAACTTGCAAGTGAATTGCATTTTAAGTGAGGGAGTGCAAAGTCACCAACCTCATTTTCTCCTCTGGAGCCCTTAGGGTCCAGTGATCAGAGCCGTATCAGGACGTCGGGAGATGGCCCCCTGCGCTCATGCAGTGTGGCCGGCTTGGGGCGAGGGGAAGCACTGTGCCCAGTGTCCTTGTGTGGGGGAGAAGTACTAGGGTTCAGTGCACCCGTGCTCCTGGAAGGGTGGGGCCGTGAAGCAGAACTGAGCCCGGAGTACATGGATTCATGGTGGGTGGCGGGTTCTCTGCCCTCATCCTTCCCAAGGAGTTGGGCTGGAAGAAAATCAGCAAAGCTAAAATTAAAATAACAAATTTTTTTTGTTTGTTTTCACAAATACATTCCTCGCCATCTCCTGTATCCAGCCAGCCATTCTTATGGCTGTTATACCTGTTAGCTAGAAGAATTAAGTACCCTAATATGTGTGTGTGTGTATATATATATATATTATACACACACACACACACACACACACACACACACTCTATATACCCTAAATAAAAGGGAGCAGTTGAGCAAAGGGACATAAATCGAATATGTGATTCGGCCCCCTGATTTTACCGATAATGGAACTGAGGGCGGGGGAAGGTGATGGCTTGCCCAAGGCCACACATTTCAAAGGGCAAATCTGGGATTTGATCCCAGGTTTTCTGGCAAGAAATTGTCCTGTTGTTCTTGGAGGCCTCTCTGAGGGAGGTACAATTTGTCACTTGTTCTCTGGGGCCAAAAAAATAACTAACAATTGTTACTAATAAACACAAATTAATCAACACAATATTTGGCAGATAATAAATGCCTATTCATTTAAAAAAAAAGCAAAATTAAAGTATGGTAGACAATCTCAATTTGTCCCACAATGACCATCCCACAAAATCTCTTCAAATTATGAAATAAAGTATAAGCAAAGGATCAGTGATTTCTTTCTCATGGAGAGTTTCAAACTTAAAAACTCCTTAATGTTGATGCAGATTAAAACAAGTCTATGCTTCTCCTCAGATGTCACCTGTTGTAAAAGGCCTTTCCTGATGTCCTGAGTATATTTGTGCTTCCCTCAACTACGCTGGACATATTTTATATAGACAGTTTTCACTGTACAGTAGATTTGCATTATGCAAATTTGGCTCCCTGGCAGGCTGGCAGCAGGACGCTGAACCCGCCTTGGCTTTGGCTGCTGCTTCCAGCGGGCTGTTGTGAATCTACTTGTTAGCAGTCCTGGGTAAGGGGGTGGTGTGAGCTGGCCACTGAAGTAGCTCCTTAGAGAGGAGGGACTAGGACAACATGGAACCCTTTATGAGGAGGGAGAGGTTCTGGGGACCCTCCACTTAAGTTATTTTAAGGAATTCAGATTTTATCCAGTATATAGTAAGGGGATACTAAAAGTCTTAAGCAAAGCTAGAAGTAAGAAATTGCTTTTCTCCTGGTACTTAATCCTTCTAAGTCTACTTGCTGACTCATGGTAGCCCACATTCTGATAGCAGTTCTAGTTTGACAGGATGTACCTCTCTTGAAGCCCAAAGGACCACTCCTCCTTTAGCAACTTTGGGCTTAGGAGTTATCAGGTTGCATTATGGCTGCTTGTACACCAAACCTGCTATTAAAACTCCTCACTAAGTTTTTGACTCCTTGTGATCTAGATTCTTTGACTTGGGCCGCTAACCCTTTGTTACTCAGTTCTCTGAGCTAGATCTTTGATTGCTGCCTTAGCCAAAGTTCTAAAGTTGACCCCTGGCTTACCTTTTCTTTCCTACCTTTGCCGATTTCTTTGGATATGATCACTGGCCTGGCTGACTTAATGTACCTACTAGATTTCCTCCAGCCTAGTTTAAGGCCTGGTTCTTGTCCATCTGTGACCTGCCCTATTCTGGTGCTGTCCTAAATTTCATTTCGTTTTAGGAAGGTTAATCTAGCCGTGATGGGCTGTTTGGATTGGTGGCATGGGCATTAGAGCAGGAGGACTAATTTAGTAGTTATTTAATTATTCCCACATGTGAGGTTATAAGGGTCTAAATATAATATCTGTGAATGCAAAGGAATTAATAAAAGTGAAAGGCATTATGATAGAAAATTACGCAGGACTTAATGATTAATTGGATATAGAAAACAAGGAAGGGGGTGGTATAAAAAATGATTTACCAAGTTGCATATTTAATCCTTTGAGATTAGGTAAGTGGTGGTATCAGGAACAAAGAGGTCAGAAAAGGGAGGAGATTGGAGAGAAAACAAATTTGATTTTAGACTTGTTGAGTTTAAAGTGATGGTGAGGTTATATAGATACTGGGAAATGGGATTATGGGGCTTTAGAAAATCACCTAGGGTCCAGCTGACTCCTGTAGTCTGCCTGTTATATGTTGCTAAACTCCCTGAAGCTTTACTCATCAGCCCAGGCTTTTCCCTATTACCCATAATTAGGGCCTTGTTGCATCTCCTTACGCTTATCTGGGATGGGAGTGATTGTAGTCAAGATAAATTATGAAGGACAAGCCAAAAAGCTGCTTGCATTCATGGAAAACTCAGAAAAATACTCAGATTCCTACTTTACCCAGACTAGTCCAGGGTGGGGAACCTGGGGCCTTGATGCCACAAATCATTTTATTATGGTACCTTAGCCCCTGGTACTGACCATGGGGACCTTCTAGGAGACTAGCTTTGTAAACCTCCTGCCTTCTCACTTTGTGATATCCTTATAGCTCAGGGCACAGAACACCTAATTATTTTAGGTCATTGTAATGGTAATGAAAATTTGAAGATCTTTCTAGGCCCTTAATAAGCCTAAGGGAATTTGAAGACCTTCCCTCCTTTGAAAATATACTCTACCCCCTAATAGGCTGAATGTAATCATATGGAGCCTGTAGTGAGAGGAGTTTGCTGAAGGGTGGAGCAGAGCCCATAGAAAGCTAGGAGCCAAAGCAAGCTAGAGAGGAGAGGACGCTTCTCAGGGAGACAGGTTTGTGAGTAAATATTGGTCTTATGTTGGTATTTGTGGGAAGGCTAAAGGATGGTGTGGCTCTCTGTGCCATTATAGCTTATTAACTTCTTTGCTACTATGATAGAATTGGCTTACTGGTTTTGGAATTTGGTTTTCTGGTGTCTGAAGAAATGTTTTGCTTCTGTCTTCTATATGGAGAGTCTGTTATATTTTGTGATTGAGCACCATGCAAATTCATAGTGATCGTGGGTGCTATGAATATTGCATTGGCTTTACAGTCATGCAAATCAATCAAGCATTTATTCAGTGCCACTAGGGATACAAAGACAAAAATTAAACAGTCCCTATTCTCAAGAAGCTTGTATTCTACAGAAGGCAATGACAGACACATATAATAACATACACAAAAAAATAGAAGATAATTTGGATGAGACAGGCTGTAAAGGGGAGATAAAGAAAGGCCTTGTGTAGTGGTGGTACTTAAACTGAGCCATGACATTAAGTAGTAGAGGTGAATTAAGCACAAAAATATGGTTGGGCCCCTTAGTAGCCACCCAAGGGAACTGATTTAGAGGTACCATTGCACTGTTGGGGAAAATGAGTGAATAGAAATAGACCTTTCATCCTCTAAAAAGAGTTTAGATGACTGCATGTGACATTAGATTTAGAGCTAGAATGAATGAGAAAGCATTTATTAAGTGCTATGTGCCAAATATTGTTTATAATTATCATTAACTGTTTATAATTATCATCCCTAAGTTCTAGGGATACAAGTAGAAAAAGCTGAGGCATCTCAAAGTATAATTGGGGGAGACAAAGATCTGCAGCAGCACAGATAGAAACGTCTAGAAGTCCCAAGGGTGTGACTGGGCTTTGGGTGGGGGGGAGAGGGCAAGGCTCTGGAAGTACTCTTAATGTTACATTAGGAGATCAGATGATAGTGACAGAAGTCTGGAGAACTTCCAGTCGGGGCATATTGTCAGGTCCTTAGGAGGCAGTGATAGGGCAGATGTTAAGGCTTAGTGCTCATCCCATCGGAAGGAATAGAGTAGATCATTCCCATCTAATGCAAAGTATGTGAGTAGACAGGTAGCTCCCGTGGGTACCGAGTATCGGCAAGCTCAGGACCTGGGCAAGAAGGGAATGGTACCCGCCCCCCCAGTGGTGGCAGGAAAATAATGCAAGTATATTTAGCCTCATTTTATCTCTTTTTTAAAAAGACCCTCACAACTTAAAGACAAGATTCACTCTGGGGGATTCCTTGCTTCACTGGCTCATAATTTTCATCAAACAAACAAAACAGAAATGACTACTGAATACTAACCAGTACACAGATGGTAATTCCTCTGGAAAGCGTATAATTCAGATAAAGAATTCAGCTCAGTGTATATTTTTAAGCCCCTACTATATACAAAATACAAGAGATACAAAGACAAAAACCAAAAATCAGTTCGTACTCACAAGAAACTTGCTCTCTGTACATGTGATACAATATGTGCAAAGATAAGTATATAAAAAGATGGATATGGACATGGACTTGGTAATCTTAGTCCCAAGGTCCAACTAAGGTCCTCAACTCCAAACTCTTCAGGTTTAAGATGATCAAGTATATGTGTGTGTGCATACCATATATGTCTATTATATTGTTTGTCCTTTGTTCTCAAAGAGGACTGATGACATCACAAAGGTGAAGTCTTGATTTTCGAGTGAATTGAATGTAATTGAGGCAGAGCTGTGCAAAGTTGTCAGCTTCACTCTCTCCTCTAGGGTCATCAGAGTCCAGTGGCAAGACAAAAGTCAAGATGGCTGGTGGCCCAAAATGTAGTGGGTGACCTTGGCCTTTCTAAATTAAGGACTTTTCCAGATTTCACAATATACATGTATATGTACATATGTGCTTTCATATATAAATATGAACACTAAGCTTTACATATATATATGTGTGTATATGTATACATATGTGTGTATATCCAAGACAGTTGTTGGTTTTGTTCTTTGTCCTTTATTCTTGAAGGGTACCATAATATCAGAGAGGTTATGCCATGACATGCAAGTGAATTGTATGTATGTATATACCTGTGTGTATATGTGTATATATAGAAAACTAATACAATAAACTATATATACATACACACATATAGGACACTAAGCAATATATGTATACATATATATGTGCATTTATAGGTATGTATATGTTCTCCTCAAATAATCATATATAATTCCTGGTTGCCTGAGTAAAAACAGCCTTGAAGAGCTTTTGCAGCAATTTGATGAATGACTGTTTTGCAAAAGCTTAGTGTCATTTTTAATCTTGAAAATTTCATTTTATACTTATATTTGAAAGGATGCCTACTAAAATGTTCTTTACTCTTTGATTCAAAGATTCCACCATTGGGACTATGTCCCAGGGAAGGTTTTGACAGTGAGAAAAACTGTATCGGTATGGAAGTGTTCATAGTAGTATAATTTATCATTTTAAAAAGGTGAGGAAAAATATGTGCCCAACAATTGAAGAATGGCTTGATGTATCATAGTATATGCATTAAATATACTGTTACCATATCAAAAGAAAAGACAAATAGGAAGAATGTAGGAAAATCATGTGAATATTTGAGTGAAGAGATGAAGACTGAAGAAATAACCAAAAAAATCAGTATGCACAATGACTCAAACAGAAAAAATGAAATAACATGATCAATATTGATGCTTGACTGCCAAAGTTAAGGTACACATTATTTCTGTTAATAATTAAGAATCTAACTTTTGGGAGTTTTAGAAGAATGTACTTGAAAAGGGGGTTTATTTAGGCTGTATATATTGTGTCAAAACAAAATTTTACAGTAATTTTTTTAAAGTTATAATGAATATAATGTGATATTTTCAAGATTAAAAATGACACTAAGCTTTTTGGGGGCGGCAAAATGCTAAGCTGAGAACATTGAGCTACAGAAAGCTCTGTATGTGTTCTAACTTATACTTTACAGAGGCAATGTTGGAAGAGTAGTGGAGAGAGAATAAAACTTGAAGTGAAGAAGGCTCCAGTTGAAGTCCTGCCTTTTACACACACTAGCTGTGTAACCCTGGACACATTACTTAACCTCTCAGTGTCCCAGGCAACAACACTGTAAGTTTAAAATGAGTTGCTGATCTGAATCAGTAGAGTGAGTTTTCACACAAAAAGTTCTCCATCTTAGTGAAATATCTTTGGACAGGTCACATGGACAGATTTTAGGGGGTCCTACCTGATGGGGCTGATCTGATTTTGATAGAAAAAATTACATGTTTATTTTCATTCATCTCTAATGGAAATTTAGCATTTCATTCTATTATGAATGTAAGCAACAATACGTTAGAGTCCAAACTAGCAAAGGGGTCCATGATACACACAAAAAAATTAAGAATCCCTGGGCTAGCTCTTTCTCTTGGGCTTTTTAGCTTTTCTGGTCTATGGAGTGCTTAGAAGCTCAGACGTCAGTGAAACAATGCTGAAGTCCAAGAACCATACTATTGACAGCCAGTTTCACAAATGACACCAAGAAACCTAAGTTGTAGAAATACATATCTTTGAAAAGAGTTGACCTCCAGTTTCTGAGAGACATGATTTGCTAAGAAGTATAAGAAGGTGTTAAAGAAAATGCAGGCCAATAATTTCAAAGCAGTCAGTGCTTAAGCAGAGACCATTAGGCGCTCAGTACCAAGGGTCCTTAAGTTCAAGTTCCTCAGGTCTAATATTACCAAGTTCATAGGCCCTAAGGCCACTACCAGACACACAGGACCCAAGACTGCCACCAAACACCAATGTTCTGGAGTTGGTACTAACTGTCCAAACCCCAGAATCATCAATCCTGACTCCAAGTTGAGCAGAACCACATGCCCACTGACCTTAAGTTTGTCAAGCCCCATGCACCAATGGTTACTAAGCCTACTGACCTTAAGGTCACCAAATCTGTCACCAAATCCAACAAGTCTGAAGCCAAAGCTACCAAGTTTGTTCACAAGGTTAAGTCTGAAACTAAGGTCACCAAACTTAGTGGATTCTGAACCTCCCAGTTCTAGGGCTGTTAAGTCAGTGAGTCTGTCAATAAATATTAAGTGCCTTCTATATGGCAGGGACTGTGCTAAGCTCTGAGGATGCAAAGAAAGGCAAAGTATAGTCCCTGCTTTCAAGGAGCTCACAGTCTGATGGGGGAGATAACATGCAAACAACTCTGTGCAGTATACTAAGCCCACTGATCTCAAGTGCTATGTGCACTAATCCCTAAGGTGGTGTAATGTTAATGGATTATGAAGATCTTCCCCACCCACTAATAGTGTCCCCTTTTCCCTTGGAAGAGGAGCCAAGATCCCAGTCTAAAAGGTACACAGGTATTTCAGTCACAGCTGTGATACATCCTGAGTCATATAGAGCCTTTTGGTAGAGGAGCTTGTCTAAGGAGGAGTTTGCTTAAGGGGAGGTCTTTTTACAGAGAGGCTTGCTTGTAGGAAGGCTTTCACACCTTTTGGTCCTAACCTGATTAGGCACTGAGTCAGAGAGTGAGGTACCTTCTGGCTCTGAGCCTATTAAAAATTATAAATACTGGGAGGGTGGTATTTTGCTTTGGGGGCTTGCTTATGAGAAGGACCTTTTGATTCCCTGGATAAGACTCTAAGTAGCTGTTTGTTAAGAGTCACACCTTACCCCCTCACTCAGATGTTGGTGTTCTCCCACTCTGGGGTGCATGTAGGTGATTGTATTACTTTGTTCAGACAGTTGGAGTCCTGTCTGTTGGATTCTTTCTTGGATACTCACTTCTTTCTACTTAATTGTAATTAAATTAAGATCTTTAACCCATTTAAAGTTGTGTTTCCTTTAGAAAAGCAGATCAAAGAACCAGTGCTAGCAAGCCATCCTGGGTGTGCTAGGGTGCTTGCTAATACAAACCCAAAATTTCCAATGCAAAGCTCCTTGGGACTTAGGCTACTAAACCTCCAAATAGATGCTCCAGGAGAGAAGGACTTGTCTAAACCCTAAACAACAGTTTTTCTAAACCAAGGCAGCATTAAACATGATTTTGTAGAAATAAAGGAAATGACAAGTCAAAAAGAAAAAAAATAACTGGTCTAGACTAAAACAAATCAACCCATGTTCAAAATCTTATATGCTATAATGGTTTCAGCTATAAACCAGCTATAATGGTTTCAGAACTACCAATGATGATCCAGGAAGAAAATCTAGAAACTATTTATTATAAATTCTTACCTGATTACCCAAGTTCATGGAGATTCAGTACTTGAAAAGCCTATCAAAATGCTGGATATTGGAATATAGGAAATTTTTAAAAATGTATTACCCTTATACAAATTAAGGGTGTTGCCACACTGAAAATACAAGTTGTAGTTCTATAGGCTTCAAGAAAGCTGTTAATGGAACTGGAGGAAGGTCAAGAGAAAGGCAATGAAAATGATCAAAGGATTGGAGGGTCTGTTGTATGACTTCGGAGTCTGGAAGGAATGTTAAGAGGGTATATGAGATTGAAATCATGGAGAAGAGTCATACCTTTTTTGCTGCTGCTCTCAGATCCCAAATAATAGTACCATGGGTCAGACCCAGTGTAGCATTTCTTAAGTTCTTATGTATAATTAGGGCTGATTTTTTTATATACCTGATGACAACTTGTTTGCTATTCTTATGCCAGAGACAACAGGCAACTCCCTCCTTTTTGTTGTGTTGAGCTTTGTTATTGAGTTTCATGTAAAATTGGTTTGAATTGTTTGAAGAAGCTTCAGTTTTAGCTAAAATAACTTGACTTCTTAAAAGGAGTACACATGTCCTGATCTGTAAATCTCACATAGATATAGAGTCTGTGGCACCAACCCTAAGAATGGGTACGTGAGTCATCTCAGTAGGGACACAAAGGAGAAACAGACACATATAATAGACTTGCTGGCATTTTCTTTGTCTATCTCCTTCACTCCCAATTCCAATGGGAATGGAGATATTCAATAGGTGTTATCTGTGTTTTTGTTTTGTTTGTCATCTCTCAGATCATGTGTGATCTAGGTTCAAACGAATATGGAAGACACTAAAATACTCAACTTAGGACTGAAAAAGGAACAGTTATATAAAGCTCAGATCATGTGTGTTCTAGGTTCAGAGGGATATGGAAGACACTGAAATACTCAACTTAGGACTAAAAAAGGAACAGTTATATAAGAATTGAGGAATAAATAAAAAATGAAAAAAATTGGCACACTCTGCTCTAGAGTGAGCATCACAATGCACTTTTATTGCTATTGTTATTGCATGAAATGATAGGATATGAATATATGTTTTTATTACCTGATAAATAGCATTCATGTGTGGCATCCTTTATTATTCTTATTACTCATTTCTATCAGAGCTTTACCCCATTAAATATGAACACTTTGAAAATCTATTGAATTAAGCACAAAGGTCTTCCGTGAGCAAAAATACCCAGGGGCAACCCACATAGAAAATGACTCATTGCTAGTGCCAAGGTAGCTGTTACACACAAATTATCATGCTTTTGTTGTCCTTGGCTTTTATTTATATTGTAATCCTGGAAATGGAATTTAAAAAAAAAAACTGTGATTTGCTAGTCAAATACTTTATTTGATGAAGCACAGTTTTCAATTTCCTTGCATCGAAAAAGCAAAGAGAGGGGACAAAATGCCATCCCAACCACTGAGACCACAGGGCTGAAAATGCATTAAAAATTTCTGTTCAATATGGAGTTATTACACCAGTAGTTGATGCCTTTGAATTTATTGAACACTCTGCTACTGAGTTTGTTTAGAGGCATCATGTTATAATGGATGAAGTACTGGAACTAAAATCACAAGCCCTAGGTTCAAGTCCCACCTGCAATACTTATTAACTGTAGGGAAGTTAACGAAATTCTCTGAACCTCAGTTTCCTTACCTTTAAAGTGGCAGTAATAATCGTACCTAATTCATAGGGTTGTTAAGAAGCTCCACTGGAGATGATACATGTAAAGTACATTTCAAACCTCAAAAGTACTTTATTAAAATATCAACTCCAGATGTCAGATCTTCTGGATATTGTTTAGCTAGTCCATTCCATTGATCAATTTTTTTTCTACTTATAAACTAGTATTAAATAGTTTTGATATTTATAGTATTATTCAATTATTGATACTACTAAGCCATCTTCACTCCTACTTTTTTCATTATTTCCCTTGAGATTTTTGACCTTTTGTTCCTCCAGATGAATTTTGTTATGATTTTATGATAGTTCTAGAAAATATCTTGAAAGTTTTATTGATGTCATTAAATCTTTAAATTAACTTAGTTGTAGCATTATTTTTATTATATTAACAATTTAACCCATAGCAATTAAAATCTCTCCAATAATTTAAGCTTTCTTGTATTTTATAAAGAATATTTTACACTTATATTCATATAATTCATGAGTGTGTATCCTGATAGGCTTAGACTAATTACCAATTATTTTGTACATTATGTAGTTATGTTGAAGGGAATTTCCTTTTTTAAAAAATATTCTCCTACTGGGTTTTGTTAGTAATACACCAAATGGTGATGATTTTTGTGGATTTTATTATTACTCTAATGAAGTTAGTTATTTCAACTAAATTTTAGTTGAATCTTTAGTTTCTCTCCATATGGGGTCACAACCTTGTAAGAAGCACTAAAGGGGTCAGGAGTGGAAAAAGTTTAAGAAGCCCTACTCTAAGTAAAATATCATATAATCTGCAAATAGTGATAGTTTTCCCATCCTTTTTACTTCAATTACTTTGTCTTATTTCAATGCAAGCATTTTTATAACTGCATCAAATAATCGATGTGACAATGGATGTCTTTGTTTTACTTCTGATCTTATTGGCAAGGTGTCCCCTGTTTCTCACTACAAATTACATTAGTAGGAACTTTCTGCCAAGATGAGTACCTAAATGGGAGGCAGACTGTCTAGCCATCACATACCTACTCAGACAAAACTTTGAAGTTCAAAGCAGATCAAATAATGATTAAGAAATGCAGTGAGAAATTATGTGACATCTCTCACTCCAAATCTGTCAGCCAGAAGTGCACAGACAAGGAGAGAGGGGGAGCCCTTCAAAAGCAGCATAGATGCCAGTGTGACCACAGATGAGACACATGTAGCCTGCAAGATTATGTCTCCAGAGACAGCAAAGACAGAAGGCTCTCCTAAGAAAAACAGGGTGGCCATAAAACCCAAGAGTGGAAACCCTGAATTTCCTGGGGAGCAGCAGCAGTCTTTGTTGCCCAGCATGATACTGACAAGACTGGTTTGGCAGTGCTGCAACCAGGACAGCCCAGGCCAGAGCCTCTGAAGTCCCTAACAATCTGTCCTGAGTGGCCAGAGAGGACCCTAAAGATCCAGCACGTCAACCCTCAAAAACCCTAGAAGGCGGAGATCAGCCCAAGAACTCAGGAGACCAAAGGAGAGATAAAGCAGGGTTCATTGAAAGCACTGCAGGGAACAGAGCTCTATCCTGGCACAAAGGCCCAATTTAGGAACTAAAACTGGAGGGATGATTAAATCAAATAAAACACTTACCAGCATCAAAAATTTTTGCAAACCCAGAGATCTTCCAAAAATGGAGAAACTAACTTCATGCCAACTAAAAGCAGAGTCAGACCAAAACTGCTGGGAAGAATGGAAAAATGATATGGTAGAAAGTAGGTATAGACCAACATCTTATATCATATCCCAAGACAAGGTCAAAATGGTTTAGACATAAAAGGCAATACCAAAAGTAAATTAGTAAATTAGCCTGTCAGATATATGGAAAAGGGAAAAATGTATGACCAAACAAGATAGAGAGTATAATGAGATGTAAAATAGATAATTAGATTATATTAAATTAAAAAGATTTTGTACAAATGCAACCAATGCGACCAAGATTAGAAGGAAAACAGAAAGCTGGGAAAATTTTATAGCAAGTGTCTCTGATAAAAGCCTCATTTCTCAAATATATAGAGAACCAGGTCAAATTTATAAGAACACAAGTCACTCCACAATTGATAAATGGTCAAAGGATATGAACAGGCAGTTTTCAGATAAAGAAATCAAAGCCATCTACAGTCATATTTAAAAAATGCTCTAAATCACTATTGATTAGAGAAATTCAAATTAAAACAACTCTGAGGTACCACCTCATGCCTATCAGATTTTCTAATATGAGGGGCGGCTAGGTGGCTCAGTGAATAGAGCACCAGCCCAGAAGTCAGGAGGACCTGAGTTCAAATCTGGCCTCAGACACTTAATACTCACTAGCCGTGTAACCTTGGGCAAGTCGCTTAACCTCAATTACCCTCCCCAAAAAAAAGAAAAAGAAAAAAAAACATTTTCTAATATGAGGGAAAAAGAAAATAATAAGTGTTGGAGGGGATGTGGGAAAATTGGGACATTAATGAACTGTTGGTGGAGTTGAGAACTAGTCCAACCATTCTGGAGAGCAATTTGGAACTATGCCCAAAGGGCCATCAAACTGTACATACCCTTTTATCCAGTAATACCCCTACCAAGTCTGTATCCCAAAGAGATAAAAAAAAGGAAAAGGACCTATTTGTACAAAAACATTTTAGTAGCTCTTTTTGTGGTAGCAAAGAATTGGGAATTGAGGAGATGCCCACCAACTGGGAAATGGCCGAACAAATTGGGGTATATGATTGTAATGGAATACTATTAAGCTACAAGAATTGATGATTAGGCTGATTTCAGAAAAAACCTGGAAAGATTTACATGAACTGATGCAAAGTGAAGTAAGTAGAACCAGGAGAACATTGTGCTTAATAGCAGCAATATTGTATGGTACTCAACTGTGAATGATTAGCTATTCCCAGCAATACAGTGATCCAGAGCAGTTCCAAAGAATGCATGATGAATGCTATCCACATCCAGAGAAAAAAACTGATGGAATCTGAATGCAAATCAAAGTATACTATTTTTCACTTTATTTTTTCATATTTTTTTTTCTTTTAGCCTATTTCTTTTTTCACAACATGACTAATATGGAAATGTGTTTTACATGATTATTCATATATAACCTATATCAAATTGCTTACTCTCTTGGGGGGTAGAGATAAGGGAGGGAAGGAGAAAATTTGGAACTTAAAAAATTTTTGAAAAATGTTACTAATTCATATACTTGGCAAAAATAAAATGCTTTTTAAAAATAGAAATGAATGATTTTTTGGTTAGGGTGTCCCAGGATATCCTTTTACAAGTCTATACAGCAGGGACAGATTGAGAGTTGTGTGATTCCATTGGTGTATGAATCCTATAATACAGATTTATGGTATCCATTTTAGGTAACTAGGTTAAAGATAGGTGTTTTTTCCTTTGAGTATTTCTCTATAATTAGGGTTGGTTTTACTTTCAGCTAGTTTATAACAAATGTGGTTTTAAAGCTTTAAACCACAAACCACTTGTCATTGTTTCTTTTAATTATCAGAGTTGATATTCAAAATTGGCTTTTGTAGGTAAACAAATATTTTGCATCATAAATAGTATCTTACATTGCTTAAGTGTTTAAAAAGAAAAAAATGACCAATAAGTCCCATCAAATCTTATTAAGAAACTTTTTCCAATGACAGTCTTAGAATTAAATATATATTGGCCTACCAAACCACTAACCTAAACCTTAGGTGGCTGTTAAACTTTGAGTGCACTAAAACATTTTATTCTGACCTTAAAATGGAGGTTTAATTAAGTAACTATGCCACTATTTGCTTGGTGGCTGCTTTATTGGTCCATATGACCTGGCCCATATGCAAAGTATGACTTGAGATTGGGTGGAAATACTAGCTGGGCAGCATTCCATGATATGGATGAAACTTAAAAATCGTAAGTATAAAGCAGCATACCAGTACCAGGCTACAGGTGACAAGATGTGCAGAATTCAAATCAGAGTCAAAGTTAGAGATTCCCAGTAATAACCAAGCCAGAGGATCATGAGTGGTCAGATGTGGCTTTCAGGCCCAAGCATTTGGTCCTATGAGACAGACAAGGAATGGAGCTCTATACAAGTGTGAATATAATTTATCTGATTCAGTCTGACTGTGCTGTCCCAGCAAACATAAAATTTTTGAGGAATCTATGAGGTGCTAGTTTTACTGTAGGATTTCCCTCATCAACACTATCTCCATTTAACATCCATACAATTTATTGGAATGCTGAGGTCAGTGCTTGGGAAGACTTTAATAAGTCTGGAATAACAGCTGGTTCCTAGGTCCTTTTCTTTCCTCTGTAAATTTTCCACTCTGCCAAATCCTAGAGAGGACCCTTGTACTTATAATACTTGAGGAATTCGTTCCCTAGGAAATCGTCCTGCTCTTTGACCAATACTATAGGTGGGCATGAATCTAGTAGGTGTTTGCAGAGCAGAGCAGGGATTAATGAGACACAAGATACATGGGTGGGAGGAGCTATGGTTGATAGACCCTGGAGCTATCCACTTGGATCAGTGGAGAAGGGTTCCACTGCTTGATTTTCCAGCTCCTTTAAAGGTTTGTTATTTCAGAGGTTCTGAGTGTTCAGCCAAAACTCTAGCAAAAATTTATTACCCTTGCCTGGGATGGTATGTATTTATAAATTTATTTTGCTCACAATTTTCCTTTCAAATTTTCTTCTACTACTCCTGTATCAGCAATGCCATATTCACAATGCCTATGGAGATTACAGATATGCTGATATAATTATCCATCACAAAATACATCTTGCTTGCTATATGGGGGAATAAACTAGAAAATTTATTAAGATACCAAAAGACTGAGTCCCAAAACCAGAAAGTGAAAGCCATCAGAGTAGTTATGACATTGGCACAGGTAGATAAAGTAGAAAGCACCCACATTTTCAAGCCTTTAAAACAGAACAGGCTACCTCAGGCAAAGGTCCTCCTCTCCCCACTCACAGCAACCACCCAGCGTCCGGGAAGCGCGCTCCCAGCAGCTCCGGCCCCTGGCAGTCCTCAGCAGGAGTCCTTAGCAGAAATTCTGGCTAACTCAAAAAGGGCTTCGCGCTGCCACTGCCTCTGCTGCTGCTGCCGCCGTCGCCACCGCCGCCAGCCACCGCAGGAACTCTAGTTTGGCTTCCACTTCCTCTTGCTCCGCCCCTTCCTGCTACATCAGCAAGTCCAATGGGACATGGAAGATCTTTAAATCCCATAACCCTTACAACTCCCCAGATCATCTAGTTCTACTGCTGATATTATTTTGTGGGCAGTGTGAGAATGGGAGAGAACCAAAGAGGGAAAACCAGAGTTTGAGTGTAATAGTGGAGATAGGTATGAGAGATATATCAAGCAGTTGAATTAACTATACTTGGCAACCAATTGGAAGACAGTAGGGGTAGGAAAGAAAAATATGAATGAGGAAGAATGAAGAATGAAACACAACTCTCAGGTTTTGCAACCTTCGTAACTGAGAATGTGGTGGTGTCATCAAAGAGGAAAGTTAAAGAGGAAGAAAATACTTTGGCAGGAAAATGATGAGTTTAGCTTTAGATATTCCTTTCATTCACTTAACAAAAAGCCATCTCTAACCACCAGAAAATGACAATTTTTGAGGTCAGTTGTATATTGTCTCTCAACAACTAGACATTTCAGTGTGTTTGCACCATTCATTTTTCAATAAGCATTTATTAAGCATCCACTATATGTGAGGGGATACAAATAAGAGAACAAAACAATGCCTACCTTTTAAGGGCAAACATTCTCCTGAGTAGTTTTAGAGGAAGGTGAGGACAGTTTCATTTCCTCAAATCCTATTCATTGTCCAAGACCAAAATCAAATAACTTTTCCATTAATCCTTCTCAGACTTTTCCAGTCTACATTGACCTCTTCTTTTTCTGAACTTCTGTTATAACTTAATTAGATACGTTTTTATTAGAGAGGTAGTATGGTAAGTATTAGTAAAGTTCTAGACCTGGAATCAGGAAGATGAGTTAAAATCTAGACTCTGGTTAACTCATCAGTAAGCATTAATCTCTCTGTGAGTCTCAGTTTCATTTGTTAAATGGGAATAATATCTACAGTAACTACTTTATAGGGCTGTTGTGAGAAAGTATATGCCAAGTGTTTTATAAGCACTATGTAAATGTGTTTTTATTAATAACCATTTCATATGTAAGTCTTGCCTCCCAGTTTAACTGTAAAATTTTTAAGGGCAAGTGTCATATCTTATAGTTTTGGTTTATTTTTTTTTTAATTTCTGATATTCCAATGCTAGTTGTATATTAGGCACTATTAAGTACTTATTAATTAATTAATATTGATGATTTGAAAAGTGGAAAACATACATTTTCCTAAAAACTCTGCTTAAAAACTCTAGAAATATCCTTTAAAATTTGCCTTGATTTTGGTCACCTGAGGTGATAAGAAAAGGTCATTCATAATTTACTTCACTTACTTCTCAGTATAATGAATGGGTTTCTTTTTCTTTTTAAAATTTTTTAAAATTTTAAGTTAAAATTTTCAAATGAGGATCTACCTTCTCTCCCTCCTTTCCTCCATTCCTGCCCCCAATCAAGAAAGCAAAAAAAGCAAAACCCCATGTTGCAGACATGTATAGGCAAGCAAAACAAATTCCTGTATTGGCCATGTCCAAAAAAAAGTCTCAATCAGCACTCTGAGTCATAACTGTATTTTGGGATAATTGGTTTACTTAGTAATCGTATATATTTTTATTTTATGCATTTAAAAACATTATTTTGAGATGGTATCCATAAGATTTAGCAGATTGCCAAAGGGATCCATTATAGAAAAAAATTAAGAACTCTCGTTTTAGAGAAATATTTTTGTGATCTCTGACATTGCCTGGATTATTTTCAGTAAGTTCCTAATGCTTCTTAACCTCTCTGGGCCTAGGTTTCTTGCTTCCTAAAATAAGGGGGTTAAATTAGATCAGGTGTTAGTAACCTTTTTATGGATATGTGTGTCTAATGGACCCTTTCTCAGAATGGTTTTTTAGTGCATAAAATAAGATACATAAGATTGCAAAGGAAAACAATTATATTGAAATTCAGTTAGCAACATACACATGTTCATAGACCTCAGGGCTCAATGATCTCTAAAGGTCTTTTTGCCCTAAATCCTATAAGCCAAAATTCCTGTTTCTGCAACTCCTAAGAGATAAAATAGTTATGTGGGTGGTCCTAGCAGGGATGCAGGGGAAAGAGAAGCCCTCTCTTGAGTAAGGTGTCTTAATATCTTCTCTGAGGTCTCAGTGGCAATAAATTTCAGTTACCTTCTAAGTGATCTGGGATGGGCTCCTGCTTAGGTTCATTCTGGGACCATAGGAATTAGGTGGAGGGAGAGGGGATACAGCTTTCTGAGGCTTTTTGGTAGGTAAAATCTGCCGGATCTAAGTTCAGGTTGTTTTTAGAACCTGTTTGTAGATGTTGAACATGAATTACAGGCATGTTGGCCAGTAGAGGGCACCCAAACTATTCTGTGACTCATGCCTCCCTCTCCCCACTCCTTTCTAACTGCTGATTAAAAAGAATTAAAAAGAATCAACATAAAGGTTCAAATAGTATGCGCCACTTTAGGGGGGGGTTATAAAAAAAACTCTAATAAAGTTGGAAAATTATAGATTTCAATTTTATGTAAATGTTGGCTCTTCCATGAACAAAATTTTTTCTGTCTTTCCCTGCCCTCCTCATTATTGAAAGGATTATACCCTATTATTAAAAGGATAAATAATTTTATCCTCTAAATTAAAGTAAAAAGCAATAATAGTAATGGTAATCTAACCAAGAATCTGCTTAGAGAAATTAGATAACCACTTACAAAATGTCCTATTTTTTTTTCAGACCCAATTTAAAACTATGTATGTGAAACATGCAAAGCGTAGGGCAAGCAAATGGACTTTCTGACAAATCTGCACACCTTTTCCATCCCTATGATTAGATGATCCATATGCAGAGAAGATTATGTAATGTACAGATACACGATGGTTTCACAAAAGACTGAGAGCATCCAAAGGTTTTTTGAGTTGTTTTTTTCCCCTCATCTGCAGATGCTTCTTATTATCTTTTGTTCAGACTGATGCTAAAACCATCCTTACTTCTGAGCAGACCACCCATGCTGAGAAAGAAAGGACTTCTTTTCTACAGTTGACAACCTTTAGGCTGATATCTTTCCATTTGACTTTAAGGCTGTCACTTGTAGAACAATGACTGTAAACAGTGGTGGCAAAGTTCATTTTTCTCTCCCTGAGAGAAGCCAACTAAAGAAGCCAAGCTTTCAGGTGTGTGTGTGTGTGTGTGTGTGTGTGTGTGTGTGTGTGTGTGTGTGTGTGTGTGTGTGTGTGT
>NW_027185890.1:9936189-9979721 GCF_028583685.1 Petaurus breviceps papuanus
TGTGTGTGTGTGTGTGTGTGTGTGTGTGTGTGTGTGTGTGTGTGTGTTTCCTTTCTCCTTTGGAAGACTTGCATGTGGTAAGATCACCCCTGTGGGCAACAGACATTCTCATCTTTTAAGCAGGGATTTTGTAGGGATAAGGAATTTTTCCTAAGGAATGACAGGAGAAAAAGCTTAAGTGAAAGTGTCTACCCTTTTTAAGAATATGCTCACTTAAGTGCATTTTTTAATGACAAAGTTTTACCAGGGTAGGATAAACAAATAAAGGGACTTGGGCTGGTGTTATAGACCCTTCACAGCCGGTTTCTCATCTTTTTGTTGCTGTCATTACAACTGAAGATTAAAATGAACATAAGTCATTTATAAGAAGAAAGAGATTAGTAGTTTGAAGTACCATGTATTTCAAGACAGAAGGGACCTTAGAAGTTATCTAGTCCAATCCCCTCATTTTACAGATGAAGAAATTGAGGCCCAGAGAGGTTAAGTAATTTGCCCGATGGCAGTCAAACAGTAGGTAGAAGAGCAGAGATCTGAGACCAGGCCACTTGAATTAGTCAGGTAATTCCCTGCCCCTCCCCCCCAACTTCCAGGAACTTAATTTGGTTCTTTTTTAAGGTGAACATTTATTGGATCACAAAGAACATTTTTATTAATCAAATATAAACTTACATTAAACTTTTAAAAAATTAATGACTAAAATTTACCCCAAAATATTAACTCTTCAAAGGGGACACAAAATATCCACTTTTGGGGAGAGATTTGAGTCTGCCTGCGCACACCCTGTACCCACATTTATGCTATCTGTGTGATCTTAGACAAATTATTTACCTTCTCTGGGCCTTTGTTTTCCATAAATCTGTAAAATTAGAGAATTGGATTAGATGACCTCCAACTTCCCTTTCAGCTTTAATATATGACCTTATAATTAATTGCCCTGCAGTGGCCTCTAGATTCTCTGTAGAAGCATCCAGGCATCAGGAAGACCTCAGATACTGAGCCTCAGATACTTACCAGCTGTGTGACTTTGGACCAAGTCATTTACCCTGCCTCAGTTTCCTCATCTGTAAAATGGAGATAGTAATAGCATCTACACATGAAGTTGTTGTGAGGGTCAAATGAGATAATATTTAAATACTTTGCAAACCTTAAAGGATTATATAAATTTTATTTGCATAATATTACATAATAATGTTATTATTATTACTCTGCTATTCTGTGAGAACAAAATGACAGAACATGTAAGAGAAAGGGTAAGGAGAAAATGTAAATGCAAGCATTTCTGAGGTAAGGATGAGAACCATTGCTGGGCCAGGGAAGCCAGTCTCCTACCCTCTCCACTAAGGACTCCTCCTTGGCTTTGGACCCATGCACATGTGAACTAGACTCAAATCTGGAGGAGCCAGCTCTTTATAGAAAAGTGTCACGCCCTTTTTTTTCTCATTATCCCTGGTTCTTAATGCTTCCACTCCAGTGTCCCAGGACTTCCCCTCTGCACTCCAGGGTGATAAATTGTCTTCAGATGATCCCCACCCCTCTCTGAATCTGAGTTTAGTCTTTTAACAGCTTGGTATGGAGAAACTTTACATCAATTTATTAACTTGCATGCTCCTTAAATGCACAAGTACACACTATTTTTCTGCAAAACTTTGCATCTTTATATAAGGTCTTGATATTTTGGGGGGCATTGTGACATGATTTCCTTCTGTCAGACCCCTTCTAAGCTGAAGCTGGTGAGTTTCTTTTGGCTTCTTTCTCCAACAAGAGATGTACTAGTTGTGAGTATTTGCATCCTTTCCATCTCCTGAGACTCCAAAGCCCAAGGGAGTTACATGATCAGCCCTGTGCTTTAGGAGTCTCATGTTAGTGGCTGTGCAGAGGATGGATTAGAAAGTGGAGAAACTTGAGGCAAGGAGACCAATTAAGAGACTGTAGTAATTGAGAGGCAAGGAGGAACTGAACCAGGACAATTTCTGTTGAGTAGAGACAAAGCACCAGATTTGAGAGATGTTATGAGAAAGAAGCAACAAAATTTGTCAGTTGGATCTCTGGGGTGAGTGAGAGTGAAGAAACAAGAAATGACACAGGATAAGTTTGGAAGAATGGTGGGTTTGGGGGGAAATCTTCTAAGTTGTTTTAAACACATTGAGTTAGAAATGCCCTTGAGACATCTAGTTGAAAACATTCAATAGGCAGTTTGTGATGTGAGACATGCTCAAGAGATGCTAGGGCTAAATATATGGATCTGAGAATCAACATCCAGGTAATGGATAAACTATAATAATTACATAACATATAATTATATATTATGGTTATGGTAATATAAAATATATAACTACAAAATTACTTATTGATAATTGCGCCTATAGGTAATAAGATCACCAAGTGAGAGAGTATAGAGAAAAAAAGAGATGAGGACCGGCACAGAGCCTAAGGTGATACCCAGTTAGTAGGCATTAAATGGATGAAGAATCAGCAGAAGATACATTAATGTAAAAAAAATCTGGAGAGGAGAGAATCAGGGAAGAGAAGGTGGCCGGCCAATAGTATCAAATGCTGTATGACAAGAGAGGTCAAGCAGGATGAAAACTGAGAAAAGGCTATTAATTTTGACAGTTAGATCATTGGCAGTATTGAATGGAACACCTTCAGTTGAGTGATAAACTTGGAAGTTAACACTGAGTGTTATTTTTTTTCCCTAAGGGATTTAGCTAGGAAAAGAAGGAAAGATAGAAGACAATAGTTAGCAGGGCTGGTAGGATCTAGTTAGTGTTTGTTTTAAGGGCATGGAGACTTGGGCATGTTGGTAGGAAGGAGTATGTAGGGAGAAACTGCATCTGAAAGAAACAAAGAGAATAATAATAGAGGCAATCTGCTAGAGAGGACAGAAGGGGATGGGGTCAAGAGGATCAAGAGTAGAGTAGTCACATCTTTATCAGAATCTAAAGTAAAGGGGGAAATGATGGAAGATAAAGACTAAGTGTTTTGAGATGAATAGGATAAATTGTGAGATGAGAAGAAAGGAAGAAGAGGGAATGCCAGTCAAATAGTCTTGATTTCTTTAGTAAAGCATTGTATCTTTTTCGTTTTTACACAATATCACCTATCAAGCCCAGAAGAGAAGTTAAGTGTATCAGCAACCATTATTAGGACACACAAATGTTGACTGAGGAATTAGGAGATTTTGCATTAAACCTATTAATTCTGATAGATTGAAATAATCCCAACCCAAATGTTTAGCAGCAGCCAAGAAACCTGTATTTTCAGTTTTAAAAAAATTTAGAGATGCCCACCTAAAAATGCAAAGAAGAGATTTTTGTTCATCTTTTTTTTTTCAGTCAGTCAACTGGCATTTACAGAACACCTGCAATGAGGTCTATTGGTTACCCTCCAAGTGCTGGAGATACAAAGAAAGGCAAAAATTAACCAATGCTCTCAAGAAACTCACTTGTCCTATCACCACTGATCATGCTTTGCCAAACCCCAACCCTAGACTACTCCCACCATGCACCTCTTCCAATGTTATTCATGTACTGCTAAAAAGAGTGAGAAGTCTTGTAACCATATCAACTGTATCCACCACAAATTTAAGTTGTTTAATCTCAAATAGGCCTTCATAGCAGCCATTCACTTTTCTTCAATTGATTTCTTGTGCCATTGCACACAGAGGTTGTTCTGAACCTTCTCTTTTCTCCTCAAGCCTCCAACAGTTTCCATTCCCAGACTGTTTCAGAGAGGCCCTAACTTCAAACTTTGCTGTTGTCCATCCTTCATTTTCAAAGAGGACCAAGGATGTCTTGCCTTGCATGTGAAGTGGATTTAAGTGAGGTAGAGTTGCACAAAGTCATCAGTTTCACTCTTTCTTCTAGAGTCATCAAGGTTCAGTGGCAAGACAAAGTCAAGATGACCAGCAATGGCTTTGGGATACAGAGGATGATGTTGGTGTCTTCCATGTCTGAATACTGATCTCAGCAACTTCAACACCAATTCCCTAGCCCTCACAATGCTTTGATATGACTTTGTCTTAGCTATGCTTTTCTTTCTTGATTTTTGAAAGAATATACCAGAAGAATGAGAATATTTATTAGAAATAAAATGTGATTAGGTGATCTCTTCATCTTATTTACTTGTTTGTTTTGTGAGAAGGTATTTTTCTCTACTAATGGTAATTTGTATTTCTCTAGTTTTCTCCTTTAGGAAAGGGATAATCCTACAGCATTCCAAAAACATTACAGGAATCTGTACACAGGAATTCCAGTGTTTTGTCTTTAACCTTGTGCAAGTTTTGAGCTATGTAACAGTAGAATTGTCTCAGTTGTGACAAAACTTTGAAAGCTGCTTTCACTATATCTACTAAGAGGTTGCATGTAAGTTGACTTATTAACACAGGCTTAGTACCTTATCAGTCATCATAGCCTATGCTTATAAGGTAGAAGAGAGGTCTGCTAGCCTAGCATTTTGGAGAAGATAGCATTTTTATATTTGTTTGGTGAGCCATCTTCTTTAAATTTTGATTGAAAACTAGTATTGAAAATCTACTAAACTAAATTCTACTAAATTTCTATTAAACTATTCTACTAAAATCTACTAAACTAAAATTTGAAATTTGTACATAACAAATAAGCCAACAACCAAAAATAAAAACTCAGAAATACTGCCTATATGTATGTCAGTTATGGGAATATAGTTGTGTGGCAAAGACAGGGATTTTTATAAAAATTTAACAGGAAATGAATTTAAGGGCAGCTAAGTAGTACAGTGGAGAGAGCACTGGGCTTGGAAGCAGGATGACTTATCTTTCTGAGTTCAAATGCAACCTCAGACACTTACTGGCTGTGTGACCCTGGGCAAATCACTTAACCCTGTTTGCCTCAGTTCCTCATCTGTAAAATGATCTGGAAAAGGAAATGGCAAACCACTCCAGTATCCTTGTCAAAAAAATCCCCACCCCACCCCAAAAAAAGCCTGACTGAAATGACTGACCAACAACAACAAATTAATTTAAAGGCAAATAAAGTTGATAGTATTGATTTTCAATATTAATTTTGTGTTAGCTAATTGGCACAGTAGATAAAGTGCCAACCATGGAGTCAGGAGGATCTGAGTTCAAATCTAGCCTCAGACAGTTATTAGTTGTGTGACCTTGGGCAAGTCACTTATCCTTGTTTGACACAGTTCCTCATCTGTAAAATGAGCTGTAAAAGAAAATTATAAACCACTCTAGTATCCTTGCCAAGAAAATCCTAAATGTGGTCCCAAAGAATTGGACACAATTGAAAAATGAATGAATGACAACAACAAAAACAACTCAGAAATTTGTGAGGCACCATGTTAGGCTCTGGGGATACAAAGACAAAATAAAATTCCCTCCAACCTAAAGGAGCTTATATTTTACTGTACATAGAGACATAAATACAAAATAATTTTGTGTAGAGGCAACATAATGTAATAGGGCTAAAAATTACTTTAAAAAAAAACTAAAAATTAGTTTTCGGAAGGCCTGAAATCAATTTCTCTATCAAATGCTTATTATTTGGTTGATTCTGAGTAATCTGTGTGCCTCATTTTTCTCATTTGTAAAATGAGGGGATTAGATAGAAAGGCCTCTAAGATCTCTTTTGGCACTACACCCAAAATTCTATAGATAAAAGGCATTTTTCAGGGGCCAGAGAGCACTAACTGGTGAGAGAAGATCAGGGAGGACCCCCAGGAGGAGGTGGTACTTCCCCTAAAGGGAGCTGAGTATTCTAAGAGGCAGGGGTGAGGAGGGAGAACATTCCACAAATGGGGCATATGTCATTTATGTGTTCTTATGCCACAGCAGAGTTAAATCATTTTTCCTAATGAGCATATTATTAGCTCAAACGATAAAAAGAATATTCCATCTGTATTAAAGACAGTCAAAGTCAAAAGTCTGTTTGATTGTTTCTCCAGAAATTCTGTTAAAAATGGACCCAAATAGTCTGAGAACAGAGTTCTATATTTTTAGTCTTAGGACATTGGATATCGGATAAGAATTTCTAAATGACGCCAAGGCTTTTGGTCCTAATCCCTCTATTGCCACTAGCTTTCAGTGAAGTGATTGTTAGTTTATTTTATGTCTCAGGACTCTGCTGTAAGGAATGCAGAGAATTAGCCCTTTATAGGTTTTAGGTGATAGAGGGGGCTGGGAGGGCTGTTGGTTAGTACATACTGTTTTGTCATGCTCTTAGTATACCTCTTAAACTAACCATAGACTTGGAGAGCTAGAAAACACTTTGGAGGTTCCTGAGCCCAACCTTCTCATTTCCCAGATGAGAAAATGAAGTCAGGAAAAAGTGATAGCATCTTATTCAATATATATTGAATAACTTAGTAGAGACTTGAAACTAGACTTTTACAAATAGAGGGTCTCTACTGATTTTATCATCCTACTACCCTCTGGTACCTAAAAATGCAATTCTAAATTATTAAATACTTGTACTTGAAATTTTCTGTACAGAAAACCCTCAGAGAAGGGTGGGAGTCCTCTAAAGATAATTCATTAATCAAGGGAAGGCCTTGGAACTAATGGGCAAGTAACTAAACCTCCCTGTGCCGCCAGAAATGTGGTGTTATGTATGCAATATCATTCACCTTAGACTATAACCTCCTTGAGGGTAGGAAATGTTTCATTCTTTGTAACTGCATCCCCAATTTGCACAATGCCTGGTGTAGCATAGGCATTTAAGATACTTATTGATATACATGTTAATCCCTGAATGTTTTGAGTTATGCTTCTATTTTATTGTTTGTTGTTGATTAATTGATGTGGGACTCTTGCAACAGCCTCATTTGCAGAGTTTGGTACTGTGCATCCCTCCAACACTGGTCAGAACTGGCAACAGCCAATAGCTAGTTGACTTCCCATAGCAATATCAAAACCTAGTAGTTTCACTGACCTCAGCAACTGCAGCACCAGTTCCTTAGTCCTCTCCCCAAATGGTTTGCTCTTCAGTTTGCTTTTACTTAAGAGTTTCTCTAGATATAGGTGGGGATCATGAGATCATATATTTAGAGCTGAAATAAACATTAGAGGTCATTGAGTCCAACTCCATTTTACAGATAAGGAAACTGAGGCACAGAGAGGTTTAGTTACTTGCCCATTGGTTCCAAGGTTTTCCCTTGATTAATGAATTATCTCTAGAGGACCCCCACCCTTCTCTGAGGCTTTTCTGTACACAGGTGAGTTGCCTAGTCTTTTAACAGCTTGGTGTGGAGAAACTTTCCTTCAGTTTACTAACTTGTTTGCTCCTTATATGCACAAGTACACAAGATCTTCCAGCAAAACTTTGTGTCCTTATATAAGATCTTGACAATGAATTTTGGCGTTGTGCCATGGTTTCCTTCTGTCAGAGTCCTTCTGAACTGAAGCTGGTAAGTTTCTTTTGGCTTCTTTCTCTACCAAGAGATGTACTGGTTATGAGAATTTGCATCTTTTCCATCTCCGGAGACCCCAAAGCCCAACTCAATATGTCAGCATGACTCTCACTCTCAACAGGTCTGATGAAAGCCTGTGGCACCATTTCTGAGGGAGGAAGGAGGAAAAGAAACAAGCATCTATTAAATGCCTATGCGCCAAGCACTGCGCTAAGCACCACACAAATATCACCTCCTTTGACCCTCCCAACAGCACCGGGAGAGAGGCGCTATTTTACAGCTGAGGGAACAGAGGAGGACAGGGGATAGCACAGCTAGAAAGTGTCTGAGGCTGAAGTTGAGCTCAGCCTTTCCTTCTTCCATGAAGAAGGCATTCAGGTAGTGCTTGGTTTGTGAGGTCTGCCATCCTTGATAAAGGAATCTCCCAAATTGTAACCAGATCATGCAGAAGTCAGTGAAGTGGACTCTGTGTGTTGCTCCTTAGATGAGGATATCCCTCATCCTATTTGTTCAGTGAAAACATACCTGTCCTTTTACAGAGCGTTGTTGTTGTTCATCCTTCTTTCTTGAAGAGCCCTAATCATAGCAGGTGATGTCTTGACTTGCAAATGAACTGGAAGTGAGACAGGCCTATGCAAAGTCACCAGCTTCACTCTCTCCAGAGACATCAGAGTCCAGGGGCGAGACATAGGTCAGGATGACTGGTGAAGGTCTCCTCTTACAGAGCTGATGCCTCAATCAAGGTTTGGACCATTCCTTTGCTACTAGAGAGGCACTAAAGTCAAAGCTCTTAGGCTCTATTTTTGAATGTGAAGAGTCAATGTTATGATATTCACTGTGGACTATTGCCAAGGTGACACCTCTTACTGTGTTTTAGGAATTTTTGAATGATCAAATGGGTCTGGTAATTCATGGTGATTTCTCCAGGCATGACCTTGATCTTTGTTACTTTGCTATCTTTCATATTTTTTACCTCTCTTTCCAATATTTTTCAACACTGACCTATTATACTGTTGTCAGTCTTAATATCAGGAAATCCCTATGCATCTCCTTGCCCATAATTCAAAAACAACTTCATTTCAACCAATTAAGCCTCCATTTTAAGAGAGAATTCCATGATGATAGCATTCAGCACACCAACAATGCTAGCATGAGCACTACAAACATGATATTACATAGCAATAACTCAATAAAGTTGTATGTTACTAATACATATAAAGTGATATGCGAATTGGTGACAATACAACAGAAATGCATGTGTAAGATCATGTGGAATGGTTTTGATAACTGCATTCATGCATCAACAATTAATATATAGCCTACAACATCTGCTAGTTCAGTGTTTTAGACATAAGCTTAACAAAATCATCAAAATATGCTGAGTGCATAGGCTAGGAACAATATCTTCCCTATTCAGGCAGGGCTAATTTTCCCCTAAAAGGTGATGAAACTGTTCTTTAGACTTCATTGGTCTAAAGGACTCAGACTTAAATCACTGATATAGTTTCCTGGTCACCTAAACCAAGAGGTATAAGTCCCCTGGAAGACATAAGAAACTTGTCAAAGGTATATGGGAAATATCTAGTAAATAACTGCATTAGCCTATGAAAATATCCAAAATAGTAGTGATTATGAAAGAAATACAGTGAACGTGTACCAAATAATGTTTTCTATATGAAAAATTAATCTATTTTATTTCTTGTATGGATATACATAATAAATTCTCAAATTTATTTCCATTCATATTGAATAAGGGATAAGGTTTGAACTGAATAAAGTTTGAATTTATGTTGAATAAGGATTGCTGAAAGCTAAGGTTGTTTGGGGAATGCAAAAGTTTGGAAACCTTGTTCTAAGTACAAAAGACAAGAGAGTAGATTGAGTTTCCTCAGGCCTGCTGATGAGGCATGCCATGGGGGCCAATGTGGAAACAAAGGGGAGCTGCACTTAACTGACTCCAAATTCAGTGTTAAAGGTTCTGAATGGGTTGAAGATTGTATTATACTTAAATGTAGGAGGTGGGATATGGCTAGTTTAAGCAGTGATTGAGAAAATGAGTGAGATTTAATATTGTCACCTAAACTATTTATTTCTCCAACTCTTTACTTGTACATCTTATTAAATATAATATTCTTGGAGTGTTATGCTTAAATAATTTTTTAACAAAGTTATTTCATAATTGAAGTATGATTGAGTGGAAAATTGTGCAGTTTTCTTTGACTCAGTCAATCAATCAAAAAGCATTTACTAAAAGCTTCCTAGGTGCCAGGCACCATGCTTAGCCATAGAATACAAAGAGAAAAGGTAAATAGTTCCTGGTCTAAGTCCTTATTTAATGCTTAGTTCAGAACAATAACAGCAGCGTCATCATCATTAAGGGACCACTAGCCACTTCTCGGCAACTTATTCTCCTTTTAGACAAAGTAACTGGGCTAAAATAAAGTTTCTGATGTCCTTATCTTGCACAACCAAATCTGTGGAGGGACAAGAAATATTGCAGCTTTACCTGACCATTTATAACACATCACACAGTCTTAAATTCATTACATTTTATAAGGATTATGATAATTTATAATTTTTTATAATGTGTACTGGAATCTATTCATCACCATCAAAGTACAGATGGGAACATTTTCCATAGTATATGTCATGAAACCAGTTTAAAATTTCTATTCAAAAACTTTAAACTTTGTTCAAACTTCACTGTATCATGTAAGGGATCGAAGTTTTTTAAGAAAACTTTTTTTTGGGGGGGTGGCTAGGTGGCGCAGTGAATAGAGCACCAGCCTTGGAGTCATGAGGACCCTGAGTTCAAATCCAGCCTCAGACACCTGACATACTTACTAGCTGAGTGACTTTGGGCAAGTAACTTAATCCCAACTGCCCTCCAAAAAGAAACAAAACAAAACAAAACAAAACTTTTTTTTAGAAGAAAAAAGTTTTAGTCCATCCACTAGAATGTGACTAAGAGAAATCAAATTACATTTTCCTCCAAGTTTTGTATGTAAAACACTTTAACTGTTTCCTAGATAACAAGCATTTGATGTTATGTGCCAGGTATTATAATAAGCACTGGGGATAAAAATACAAACAAAAATAAAAAGAGTTCTGCCCTCAAGGAGCTTACATTCTAATGGGGGAAGATGACACATAAAGAAGGAGGGGTACCTGTAGGAGGAGAGAATGATGATCAAGTACAGGAATAACAGCCGAGCCCAGAGGGCAATGATCATGTTTGGCCTGGGCTCCTCACCAAAATGGAAGCCGTGGGAGGAACTCACCATTGAGAGAATGGAGCCACAGGACTAGAGGAATGTTCCAGGGTGAGAAGGCCCCAGGCACCATGAGAAATTCCATGATGAGAAGACAGCTGATGCATGGAAGTAAAGTATGAGAATTACAAGCAGAGATGGGAAGGCAAAGAAGTTGACCAACTCTTAGACTACGATCTAATAGAAAGGAAAGAGGGAACTGAAAGTGAGTCCTCAAATAAATGAAAACTCAAAAGCAACTGTCAAAGCAGCCTCCTGAATTTGGAAGGAACTTAGTCATTGGATTTTCCATACTTCCAAAATTTAAATATTTCCAACATGACTGGTGCTCATCAGAGCTGAAGACTGCTAAGTAAGGTGCATGCCTAAGTGGTTCTTCAGCAAAGGACAAGAGTCTGTAGAGGTTAAAAAATAGAAGCATTGAAAAAAAAAGCTTTCTGATACACAATAAACATTTCCCACTCTAGAAAGAGTACAAAGCTCAAATGCCTTAGCTGTATAGGAAGAGGCCAATAAGACCATGAACCTAACTCCAAGGCATAGACTGCATTCCCACAGTTGTCCCTAACCACTTATCTACAGAAAGTTCCTGAAGAAATGTGGGAGGTAAAAGAAAATACTGATCACACACTAAAGGAATTTGGAGGGAAGAAGGCTTTTGAGCAGAAAGAATTTAAATTAAAGGAGAGGCAAATATTTTCCCAGTTTTTGTTGGGAAGTGATTAACAATCCCAGATCTGAGGCTCTAGGGTAGTTTAAGGGAAGAAAATTCTGATGATCCTAAGCTAAGGGTCATTGCTGTAGCTGAAACAGTTGTTGTAGCACGCCAGCTAAGGACAGTACAGCATCCCCTCAACCCAGCCAGTAGCTGAAGAGGCAAAAGAATGCAGTTGCTCATCAGAGAGAGAATCCAGAAGACTAGTGGACTAACCCTCTAGCAGACACTCTGTGCCTCACCAGTCCTCTGTGTGTGTACGTGTGTGTGTGTGTGGAGGGGTAGCCACTTTTTGTGACCTGCCCAAAGTGGCCTGCTCAGTTCATCCTAGCAATTATGGAGCCAGATGAAGAGCTGGTACAGCCATGGATTGAGTGACCTTCCAGACCAATCAATCAACACCATACTCAAGGAGGAAAAAGCCCAGCTGAGCTACCAGAAACACCCAACTGAACAGCCAACTGACTCATAGCAAACTTAGGGAACATCCTTGGAACCAAGAAAGGACATCAATACCCTCCTATTTCCACAGTTATAAATTGCCTTGGACATCTATGTTCCCCACACATCTGCCTCACTATCATTGTACTTTGAGTTCCTACCCTCACTTTCCCTCTCCTGGATCCCGGTTCTATTTATATTGTGAGAAAGGGTGCCTCTGATGTTGAGGGAAATGATTCGTAATGACCTCTGGCTATTTTATTTCAGTAAATGCTTTTGTTAAAGATCAGGGTCCACTGGCTGATTGTAAAGGAGAAACACAACCATAGAGACTTGAGACCTTGTGTTTGGGAGATTAGTCACCTACCCAGATACCTCTGGATTACTGGGAGTAGCAACAACCATGCCTCTGAGATCCAACTAGGCAGTAACAGTGTGAGATGGGTGAGTAAAGTCGGAGGGGGCATTACCCTAGAAAAACAACTGAAAATGTAGTCCTACTTATCATTGGAGCAACTAAAGGGATCTTAATAGAAAGGATAGAGACACTAAAAGCTGAGGAGGCCATTTAGAAATGTTTTTAAAGTTATTCATCTAAAGCCTCTCTCAGGCTAGTGTGTATCATGCAAATTTTGGAGAGGTATTGATTCCATATCAAACTAAGATTCATAATAAGTGGTAAAAGGAAAATTAAGGATTTGTGATAAGGGTATAAGTTTGTATTATAGATATTATTTCTTTAAAAACTCTCTCTAAACTATCACCTCTAAAAATGCTTAATGCATTTATTAAAAGTTAAACAGTTATATTTCTAATGTAATGAGGCCTGCTCCTTAGAACAAACACAGTATGCTTTGCCTAGTGCCAATATACTTAGAGCCTTGGTGAGCTTGCTGTTGGACATGATGAAGGGCTTTTCCTTCCCCATTTCAGAACATTTTAGTTATCTTGTGATTGTTGTCTGGTGAAAAAAAGCCCTCTTCATTGGCTGCTAAGCCAGAAGAAAGTACATACAAAAAGTGCAAAGGAGCAAATTCTGTTTCTTTTCTGGCAGCTTTAGAGTAAGGAGGAGGAGGTATTGCATGCCTCCACGGGGGCATTTATGTGGCAAGGGTGGTAAGTAGAAGGAATAGCCCTCCATGGCTGTCCCCACCTGGCCCCTATGTGTCTGGGAACATGTGGCATCTCTGTTCCTTCCACGCCTGCTGTACTTTTTCTTCCCTGATCTTAGGTGAATGCATTTCAACAATGGAACACACCAGGTTATGACCAGGTTACAAAGGCCTTTGAAAAGTCAATAGAACCACCAAAAGTCCCATCAGCAATGATGGCTAGTAGTAGTAGTTCCCAAGTCCAGTGAGTGACCAGTCCTGAGGAGCAAGTTGCTTCACTCAGCAAAGCTTGGCAGCTGAGATTCTGTGTCCTGAAGGAGAGGGAGTGATTCATCCATTGTCTATACCACACCCCAGAATAAATTTAGGGAGGACTCTTTAAAGGGAAGAAAGGATTTCCAATCCAGAAAGCACCCACTGCTCTAGTGGGGGTTAATGTATTGCAGACACTACTTTAGATTTGAGTCCACTCTCCCCAGGGGCTATGTGGGAGCATAAAGGGGAGCATAGACTTCCCAGCTTAGGTGGATTTTTTTTGTATTTGTGTCCTTGTTTTCTTTCTCAATAAATATATACCTTTGTAAATATTAATTGATTTTAACTGATCAAATGGCATGGGAGTAGGGGAAGGCAGGGCTCCTAAATAATAACCCTACAACCCTCAGGGTAGCCCTTAGAACCCTGAACAGAGCAGTACCAGATCCTACTAATCTGACTACGGATTTAGAGAGTAAGCCAAGAGCCTATGTGCTACATTAATTTGTTTTAAAGGTGTAGAATATTTGTTTATCTGGTGGGACTTGAGCAGAGAATTCCCATAAGCATTTCAGCCTAACATGCCACATAAGTATGGGCAACTCATTTCACCTCTTTGACCACTTGGCTTCCTCATTTGTAAAATGGGGCAGGTGGACTAGATGGACCGTGAGGTCTCTTCTATCCCTATCATTTTATGATTCTATGGTATAATTTTCCCCCTGTAATATGCCTTTTTCTTTGGGGCACATGGCTATAGCATACTATTTCCACTTAGTGGCAGTATACCTAAATTGTAACATCAATTTTTTGAGAGGCATGGAACCTAGCCCTTTGGAATAATAATAACAGCTGACATATACAGTCTGTTACAGCTTTTAAGTATCTTTATCTACATTTTGAATTTGATTCTTTAAGAAATATAATAAAGTAAATAGTGCAATCGCTATTAACCCATGTTTGATGAAAAAGCATTACTTGTTCAAGGTTATCCACATAATAAGTGGGGCAATCAAGACCAAAATCTGGATCTCCTGACTACAACTCCAGTGTTCTTTCTATGACACCACACTACTTTTCAGGTTGAAGGGGCAAGACCAAACTTGTGAAGTGAGAGTAAGTAGAGCATTATATGCATTGAATGGAAGTATAGTCTTAGTGAATAGAAACTAGGTCTGGGAGTTGACAGGAAACCTTTGGTCTAGTTCTGTTTCCTTCTACAAGTCTCTTGGTTTTGTTTTTTATTTTTTTTAACTTGCTGATTCTAAAATAGAGATTCATGGTCTTTCCATGATGGGTTAACTATTAAGGACTTTTGTAAGTCTGCCATTTACAGAATGGACCACTAGCTGCACATCTCAAGAAAGGGTCCTGGAAAACTCTCACTTTTGTAGGACCTCACCTACTCTCAGAGGGGCAACGAGGTGGTGCAGTGGTTAGAGTTCTGGGCTTGGAGACAGGAATACCTGAGTTCAAATCTGGCCTCACATACTTACTAGCAGTGTAACTCTGGGCAAATCACTTAATCCTGTTTTCAGTTTCCTCATCTATGAGCTGGAGAAGGAAATAGCAAACCACTCCAGTATCTTTGCCAAAAAAACCCAAAATGGGATCAAGAAGAGTCAGGCACATCTGAAAGGTATCTAAACAACACCACCTGCTCTCAGAATTCTCAATATCTCTGTCATTTTCCCTGGTAGATATTTAACTCCTTGTTTCTTAGCTGATACTCTCTCCTCTCTTCATTCTGAATAACAGCATTCATCAAGCCTCTGAATCATGGACTTAACATGAGGAAATTCTGTCAGGGGGTATCTGAATCTCGAGGACAGTCCTTTCATAGCTGTAAAGAAGGTATTAATAATTCACTCAGAATAAGCCATATAAATTGGTATACTTACAAAAAGATCTTCTAAGCTCATCTATTTGTTCCTTTTAACATTTTATTCAAAGGTGCTGATTAAAGGAAATTCCCCACATCCTGCATTTTGAACATGTGTAAACAAGTATAGGATTTAAGCATATGGCCACTCAAGTCATTCAGACTTCATGTCTGGATTCTTTTTTTTTCATTGTAATCTTAAATGACAAAATAGAGTTATACTTCATTTATGCCAAAGTCCACTTATTCAGTAACCTCAGTTATATGGAGCAGAGCTGTGAATCAGGAAGAAGCAAAAAAGTCTCTGAAAAACCTAAATGATTGTCACCAATTCACTGAAAGTCTTAAATTGTGCTCTGGTTCCATTAAGGCTCACTCATAGCCTAGTTACTGCAGACAGAAATCAATTTCTTATCTGCTTTCTCAGTCAACAGTAAATTAGAAAATTCACATCAGAACAGTTGCTTTTTTAAGTATAAAAAAAGGACAGCAGTCTGGGGTCTTTTAATGAAAGAGGAAATATCCCTAATGCAATGTAATCACCTTCAAAAATATCCCTGTATTATAATACATATAACAAATGATATTCACAATCTTCATCTTTAGTAATCAAGAAAAGGTAAATTTATTTGTAATAGAATAATAAAATTAGCTCACATTTATATAGTGCTTTAGAGTCTGCAAAGCATTTTACATACATTATCTCATATGATGCTCATACTAACCCTATGAGGTAGGTACTATTATTTTCTCCATTTTGCAGAGGAAGAAGCTGAAGCTTAGAAGGGTTATATGACTTGCCCAAAGTCAAAGAGGCAAAATTTGAATCCAGCTTTTCCTAAATCCAAGTGTAGTACTCTAATCAACATGCTATACTACCTGCTTCAGGGCAGAGAATTATAAAATGTATTTTAGGAACGTTTTCATTAAAAAAATTAATTCTAATCAGATGATTAGCATTTATCAAGTGTATACTATGTAGCAGATATGGGGCAACTAGGTAGCTCAGTGGATAGAGCACTAGGCCTGGAGTCAGGAAGGCCTGAGTTCAAATCCAGCCTCAGATACTTACTAGCTGTGTGACCCTGGGCAAGTCACTTAACCTCTTTTTGCCTTAATCCACTGGAGAAGGAAATGGCAAACCATTCCAATATCTTTGCCAAGAAAGCCCCGTGGACATTATTGTCATGCTATAATCCGCAGGGTCACAAAGACTTTGACATGACTGGACCACAAATGTAGCAGTCATTGTGCCAATTGTTGAAGACAGAAAGAATGGTAGTCCTGTCCCTGCCCTCATAGAGTTCACATTCTCCAGGGAGACAACACACAAACAATTCTGTACGTCATAGTCACCCACACACATAGATGGAAGGTCGTATCAGAAGGACAACACCAGCCATGGGGGAGACTGCTTTGTGCCTCTTGCACAATGTGGGGTCTAAGCTGAGTCTTGAAGGAAGCATGAGATGCCAAGAGGCAGAAGACTCCAGGTAGAGAAGGTACAAACTCATGGAGTTGAGATGCCATCTTGGAGGAATGGCAAGTAAGCCAATGTAGGTGGGTCACAGAGCACCTGGAGGGAAGTAAGGGTCAATTTGTGAAGGGCTTTACATGTCAAACAATTTTAAATGTTTGGTGTCTAAAAGTTTGGTCCACACTTCTGTTGTCTAGAAAAGTCATTGACGTGGAGCATTGAATCTCTCAATGATGCTGAACAAAAATACATTGTTATTTGTAAATATCTCAGAGTATTATTTTCTGAGCTGAAGATCTGAAATGTGCAGTGGATAAGTGTATAAACCTTTGGAAACAAATTGTCTACAGGTTTTACTTGTCAGTAGAACAAATATGCTATATCTCTAAACACAATACATTTTTGGTTGGGTTTTTAATAGCACTGAATGTGACTACTTTTCTTCTGTCTCCTGTACGTCACTTATGAGGTTGTACATGTTCTTATATCGTCTACAGAGAAACTAAGGACAAACCTCAAGAATTTGCTATGATGCTTTTCTGTATAGTCAGGGGTTATGGAGCCAGCTTGAAAAAGCTTGTGGGAGTCAATTGTTCCATTTTTAGTGTGAATGTTTATACCTCAGAAATCAGCAAACTTATGAGTCAGAACCTGATGTATTATTTTGTTGATTTTCTAGACTTAAGCAAGTAATGGAGAAAAATTTAATAATGCAGATTAAACTTGAAAATGTATTGTGGGCTCACTTTGGTGGGGGGGAAGCTGGTTGTTAAACATTTACTAGAATATCTGTGTACAGTCCTCAGAATGATACAGGAAAGTGTCGGATTTGGGAACCAAATGGTAACAAAGGAAAATCAGTCCCAGGAATAAGTCAAGGAACAGTGTAGAATAGGTTAATTTCCTTCCATGTTTGAGAATGGGTGCTCCCTGGCACAGGGGGGAAAGTTTTAGAAGCTTTCATTTCCTGTGTGTTGAAATGCACAAAATTTTCTTTGGCTTTTGGGGCCCATGTAGATAAAGAACAATAGACAAGTGGTATTTTGACAGATGGGGGGAGGTTGCATACTCCTTGGGAGGCCTGGTATGGTCAATGATCCCATTCCTACCATCTCCCCTGAATCCCCAATCTCTCTCAGCCAAATCAGATTTCAGGAGGAAGGAGAAAGGAAGCATGGGTGGGGCAGATAATTACCAAGAGCCACTCTGGACCTCCCAGGGAGTTAGCAGTGTGGCCCAAGAGCTAGCTGCACCCTGGCCACCCTTGATACAGATAATTAGCTACATATCTCTATGATATGAATAATTAATTACATGACTCTAGGCCACTAGAAAGAGTGGAAATAATGTAGTCTATGTATCCCAGAGCAGGAAAACTCCCAGTGACTATCAAGTCACCTAGACCTCTAATACAGTTTCATTCTATTTTTATCATTTTGGGGCATCTCCATGGCGGAAATGTCCCAGAATCATATTTCTACATGTTCATCCTCTCTCTTCTTCATATCTCCATTTCCTAATCTGTTAGACAAAACTGGGAATTTCTGGCCTTGTCTCAATACAATTTTTAGGATTCTATAAATAATTGGCATTCTATAACTGACTTTCTTAATTTTTTTTATCACTGTTTGGTAGCTCATCTCAAAACTTAATTTGCAACCTTTTCCAATTAGCCCTCAGAACGGTTTAGTAATTTGGTATAAGAGCTTTTATCACTATTTTTATCTTGTTATTTATGGGGAGAAGGGGGGAATTAAGGCGCTGAAAAATTAATTGAGCTGTCCAGGAGTCAAGTAACAGAAGTTTGTACCCTAAGGAGAATCTGACTCACTAGATAAACATTGTTACATGTCTCTGATAATGTTATAAAACATCAGGGAGAATTATCATTTTCATAAGTACTTTAGAAGCTATTTTTATATATTTTCCTATTTATTTATCTCTAGTTAACTTATTGTCCCTTAATTTTGCTTGTGGTAAGCAGTGGAGAATGTACAAATTCATAATTCATAGTATTTTAGTGTTGGAAAGAACCTTGAGGACACTCTAATCCACCTCCTGCATCTTTTTCCAAAAAGGAAATGACCTATCCAAAGTCATGTTTGCTGAGCCTAGAGTCTGGAAGACCTAAGCTCAAATTCAGCTTCAGATATTTACTAGCTATATGACTAATATCACATTTATCCTTTATATAACTTATTTGTATGTAGTTGTCTGCATGTTGTCTTCCTCATTAGACTGTGAGTTCCTTGAGGACTCAGACTCCTACCTCACTTCATATCCCCAGCATTTAGCACAGTGCCTGGTATGTAGTAGGTGTGTGATAAATGTATATTGAGGGGCAGCTAAGTAGCACAGTGAATAGAGCACTGACTCTGGAGTCAGGAGGACTTGAGTTCAAATTCGGCTTCAGACACTTGACACACTAGCTGTGTGACCTTGGGCAAGTCACTTAACCCCAATTGCCCTGCCTTCTCTCCTCCTTCCCCCCAAAACAGTATATTGACTGACTGAGCCTAGACAAATCACTTAACCTCTGCCTGCCTCAGTTTTCTCAACCTTAAAGTGGGGGTAAAACTAGCACCTACCTCTCAGAGTTGTGAGGGTCAAATGAGATAATATTCATTGAGTGCTTACAGTAAACTTAACTTAAAAATATTCGTTAATAAAGGATTTGTTTTGTGAAGTTTGGATTTAGTCAAAGGACCATACTTGAGAACCTACAGGGCCACATGTGACCTCCAGGCCACAGGTTCCCCATCCCTGACACAGTGCTGGGCACATAGTAGCTGCTTAAATGCTCATTCTCTTCCCTTTTCCTTTTCTTAAATGCTGGTTCCTGTACATATGATTAATTACTTAACATGAGCTAGGGTCCTATTTAGTTTTCTGAAGTCACAATTTATTAAAAGGTAACTCATCTAAAAGACCTCATGCAACTTTCAAAAGCATTTAATTGATTCCTAAAAAATAGTTTATATGCTAACTAGCTGATTGATCATTTAATCTGGTGCCAGAAGTATGGAGAATCTAAAGAACCAAGTAAATAAATGCTTTACTGAGCATATAATTCTTAAGCATCAGTAAAAAGCTATAGTTAGTGAAACTTCTCTGGAGTTCCTGTATTCCTAAGAAGATGTACTCAGTGGCTCCTGGGAAGAGAGCCTTCCCATTACTAAACATTCCCTTAAGTCTGAAAAGCCAAGTAACACTTGGCAGGGTGGCTCCTGTGTTCTCTCTCTTCATGAGATCTCTCCCTGTCTGGTGCCTGCACATTAGGTCACCCACTTGACATTTCTGTCCTGCCTTAGCTGCCATGTGCTTGGTATTTAACCCTCTAGTTGCCTAACTCAACCAATAATCTACCATAATCCACCCCCGACTCTAGGCCCCTCATTGCCTAGGGGACCAGGTCATTACTAGTGATAAGGCTGCAGAAATTGGTATTGTCTGGAAAAGAAACAATATATATGTACCTAAATGAGTAGTTTCCCATTACCTTCCGTGTAATGCCCTTTCCCAGTGTAAGCAGTTATATTGGTATCTTTGTCAATCAAGAGTCCTGGACACACAAAGCTATCCAGGGGGAGTTTACACACGCCCAACAGTCAGTGTGGTTTACAGCCTTTCTGGTAGGTGGCATTAGTGTGAAACAGTGTGGATGTCAATGTTGCTGAACTGGGAACTCCCTCTTAAAAACGTTTTGTTATCCCAGGTTACTCCACTCTATAAGATCATTCTGTAGTACAAATAATATTTTTAAAGAGGAAAAAATCAGTACAATTGCTCAATACATTGAAATAATCCAAAAATCTGTGCAATATGTAACACCTGTGAACCTCCTACCTCCACAAAAGGATCATATGTCTTCATTCAAGTCATACTTGAATCTTTATAATTTTTTTTATATTCACTTTTGGTTTTTTTGCTGTGTGGTTGTTCTTTCCATCTTCATTGTTGTGGTTATTGTATATATTGTTTTCTTGGCTCTGCTTGCTATACTCTTCATTAGTTCATATAGATTTTTTCATGTTTCTCTATATTTATCACAGACATCATTTCTTACAGTACAGTAACATTCCATTACATTCATTACCACAGTTTGTTTAGCCATTCCCCAATTGATGAACATCTACTTTATTTCTGATTTTTTGCTATCACAAAAAAATAGCTGCTATAAATATTTTGGTGTGTATGGAGACTTTTTGCTTATCAATGACTTCCTTGGAGTGTAAGTCTAGTGAGAGAGTCTCTGGTTCAAAAGATATGAACATTTTAGTCAATTTATTTGAGTAATTCCAAATTGCTTTCCAAAATGATTATATCTTTTCACAGCTCCACCAACAATGTATTAGTGTTCCTATCATTCTATAACTCCTCCAAACATTGAGTTTTGCCATTTTTGTAATCTTTGCCAATTTTCAGGCTGAGGTAAAATCTCAGAGTTGCTTTAATTTGTATTCCTCTTATTATTAGTGATTTAGAGAATTTTTAATGTAGTGGTGAATACTTTGCAACTTTTCTTTTGAAGAGTATTTGTTCATATCCTTTGACCACTTATCTATTGGGTAATTGTGTGTTTGTATACATACATACACACATACATATATGTGTATGTATGTATGTGTATATATGTATGTATTTGTGTATATGTGCATGTGTGTATATATATGTATATCAGATACCAAAGCCTTATCAGAAAAATTTGATACAAAGATTTTTTCCTATTTGATCATTTCCTTTCTTATTCTAGATGAATTAATTTTGTTTCTTCTAATTAAAGTTTATCTTTTGTAATTGCTTCTGTCCCTTGTTTAGTTAAGAAAAACTATTCATAACTGTGAGAGGTATATGGTCTGCTTCTTTTCTAATTTCTATGCTGTGATATTTAATATTAAAATCACATATCCATTTGGAATGTATCATAGAATGTGGTGTAAGGTATTTTGAAACTCCTTGTCTTGTCACTCAGACTCAGGGGGTTGGGAAGGACAAACAGTTGAGCTATATTTTCCCCTGCCTCTCACATTAATTCCTCCCCCACCTAATTGTGTAAACTGTTATCTCCCTAGTCAAGTCCAGATCTGTGACTCAGACTACTGTCACTCTCTCCCCCTCTTGCAAAGTCAGGTCAAAATGGAACTATATCTGCTGAAATCATTGCGGGTAAGTTGACCCAAAGATTCAGCAGAATCTTGGTGATCATCTTGGGAGGCACTATGTCCACAAGGCATGCTGCCAGGTCCAAGCTGTCAATCTGATAGTGGCTAGTTCAGGGATGGAAAAGGGTTGTATTGAGTCAAATGGTTCAATGTCTACTTAATCCCTCTTCTATCTCATCATACCTAGATTTTTCCAGGCTCTATCAGTAGGTGGATGGCATATGGGTGGAGACAGCTATATGGCACAGTGGATAAAAGGCTGGGGCTTGAGACAGGAAAACCTGAATTCAAATCAGTTCTCAGATACTTACTAGCTGTGTGACCCTGGGCAAGTCATTTAACTCCGTTTACCTCAGTTCCTCATATGGAAAATGAGCTGGAGAAGGAAATGGTAAGCCATTCCAATATCTTTACAAAGAAGACCCCAAATGGGGTCCCAAAGAGTTAGACACCACTGAACAACAACAACAATGTGGATGGGACCTGTGAGTATTCACAGTATGCTATGGAACATGACCAGTGCCCAACTTTTCCCCAAGTGCTGATTGTGGCTCCTAGAGGATCACCTCCTGACCAAACTCAGTTGGAGTCTCCCAGAAGAATTTTTATTTGTGGTTACAAGACCCTTGTTTTCCTTCTGCATCTCATCTCTCTACTATGTTTGTCTTCCTGTCTGTCCTCATGGTATGATACAGGATTGGATGAACTTGGGGTGACTGCCCCCACCACTATACAACTTTCTCCTCCCTAAAACTTTTTAGATCTTGATTCGGGGGTACCAGTGGGATTTGGCACCATTCCTTTCACTGTCCAGAGTTCCTAGGATCTTTACACTAAGGGGTGGATGACTTGTCATCTATTTCCTCTTTAGGCTCTCTGTGTTTCAGTAGCTTAATCTGTGATTCCCATCAGGACAGGACCATTTTTTCCTTTAATTTGGAGCACAGCTTAGGGTCACTCCTCTCTGGTTTCCACCACTGCCTGGTCCTGCTGCCTAATAGTTAAACTGCCCTAAATTCGTGAGCAGGGAAGTTAATAGGTTCTGGACCACCATAGGGTTGGGAGTCAGTTGGGCAAGGTGAAACTCCAGGTAGACTAGCTCCTTTCTGGATTATTTAGATCCCTAGATCATTTACTTTGTGCTGGGGAGCTGGACAAGGTTGTTGGGAGACAAATATATCTAGATATTTTATTAGACTCAACCCAGCAATTCTGATTCCTGCAAAAGAGCAGCCACTATTAGGTTGTTACTTCACCAGAACAATTTGGTTTCTGGGGAAGAATCCTCTTTTTTGTCCATTGCATTCACATTGACCCCTCTATTTATGGTTGCTTCCCACCACTGAGACCCCATTAAGTTAATTAAAGGCAGCTATACCACAACAACGGGGAGGTCTTTAGTCATCCCAGGTACTTTAACTCTCCCTTGTTCAGTCAAGATTTAACTTGTATGGTCGTCCCACAGTCAAAGAAGCCTCTCCCCTGGTTGATGTGAGAATGTGGTCTGTAACTGACCCAATTCCTTGATAGTATATATGCTCCTCCAGTACCTAGAATGTTATCTGACCCACCTTACAGATTACCTTGGTGCTATTTACTTTCCATTCTTCCTTATAAAAGGGTTGAGTGGTATCTAGATGACTGCAATCTGTCAACCTTGGGATACAAAGTCCTCTCACTTACAGTACCTGGTTGGGGGGGGGATGGTCTAAGATACCCCTGCTTTCATAATCTGATTCCCCTTCTATAGCCTGGGTGAAGTGACTTGCCCAGGGTCACACAGCTAGTAAGTGTCTGAGGCCAGATTTGAATTCAGGAAGATGAGTCTTCCTGACTCCAGGCCCAGTGCTCTAACCACTGAGTCACCTAGCTGCCCATGCCTGGTGCTAGTACATGCTTAATAACTGCTTGTTGAGTTGCCTACCATAGTGACCCTAAGCCAATCAATTCATTTCACTCTGCTTCACTTTCCTCAACTATAAAATGGATATGATAATAGCATCGATCTCACTGGGTCACAATGAAGCTCAAATGAAATCACATATTGCAAAGTACTTGGTAAACTGAAAGTTCCATGGAAATGTGAACTTTTATAGGAACATAGGATTTTTAGGCCAGAACGAGCCTTCAAGATGATCTAATTCAGTCCTTTGCAAGGAAACAACAGAAGCCCATAGAGGGGGGAAAATCACAGAATTTTGGGAGTTCAAAGGGACCTCAGTGACCATCCAGTCCAATTTATACACAGAAAGGAATCCCTACTATAACATACATGTCAAGTGGTTACCAGTCTCTTTTTGAAGATCTCTATGGAAGGAGGAGCTACTAGGTGGTGCAAGTGGATAATGTTGGGCTTAGAATCAGGAAGACATCTTCATGAGTTCAAATCTGGCTTTAGACATTTCCTAGCTATGTGACTCTGGGCAAGTCACTTAACTCTGTTTGCCTCAGTTTCCTCATCTGTAAAATGAGCTGCAATAGGAAATGGCAAACCATTGCAGTATTTTTGCCAAGGAAACCCCTAATGGGGTCATGGAGAGTCAGAACAACAAATATGGAGGAAGATGCCCTCACAATGTAGCCCATTTCATTTTTTGATACTTCTAATGGCTAAGAAGCTTTTCCTGACATCAAGCCTAAATTCACCTCTTTCTAACTTCCAATCCTTTCTCTTAGTTCTTTATTCTTTATTCTGTGCCAAACAGAGCACATCTGATTCCCACCTCCATATGACAGTCCTTCAGATACTTGAAGATAACTGTCATATTTCCCCTGAGTCTTTTCTTCTCCAGGATAAACATTCCCACTTCCTTCAGTTAGCTCTCATATGTCATGGACTCAAAATCCTTAGCCTTTCTGATCTCCCTTCTCTGGAAACTAAATTGCATGAAATTTTGAAAAAATTTCAGGCAAAAATCAGTTTATTAAGAGTGACGCATATAACTTTTTTTGCATATGAAACATGTACAACTTGCAATTCCTTTTAAATATATGATAGTTATCACATAAATTTCTTTTTTCTTCCCTTTTCCAACCCCCACCCTAGAGATGGCTACTATTAGACACAAATATATACATATTATATTATATATATACATATATATCCTTCTAATGATCTGATAGCATCTTCATTCATATGTCCTTTGTAGTTATTTGTTTTTGTTGCTGTTGGGGGGGGGAGCCTGAAGGGGGGAAGGCAAGGAAATTGGGGTTAAGTGACTTGACCAAGGTCATACAGAGTCTGAGGTCACATTTGAACTCAGGTCCTCCTGACTCCAGGGCTCATCCTCTATTCACTGCACCACCTAGCTGCCCCAATTTCTTTAACTATTTATGTTAAGGAACAGTCCTTTGTCATTTAATTATTTCTTCCACTGAAGTTTTTCTTCAGTGCTTTATCCTTGGGTTCTCAAACATTGTGCCATAAGTTCCAGCTAGTCCTATCAATTTGGAAAGGCTTTGAATGGGTGTCTAGCAATCTATTGTCATGAGAAGAACAGCTTAGCTAAATCTGGAGAGGCTGATTCTCAGAAAAGTTTGCTACTTGGATTCTTAGAGGCTAACTAAGAGTATAGTCACACTAATACTCATAAAGTCATTTACTAAAGCCTAGAAGGGATGCAATTGACATCAATGGAGAGTATACATAAATGATTGAAATCACAATTCTTTTGAGATTTTGAATGAGTACCATCTGATCTGTATAATGAGAAGACTGGACTTAATGAATTCTATTGTCCCTTCCTGGTTTAAATATACTGCCCAGTATCTATAATCACCATTTGGTCAACATTGGTAAGTAATCAGTTGAACCAGGTGTTTTCAAGTCCTTCTACAGAGAGCAGGGCTGGGTTATTGTTTTTTGTTTGTTTTCTGTTTACCCATTCTGAAATCGTGTTGCTATATAATCCAATTGAAATTCATTAAAAAAAAAAAAAAAGGAAGGGTGGGAACTCCCACTTCATCCAAGTATTTCTCTTCTGAGTAGAGTTTGATTCAAGAGTTCGCCTACTGCCCATAGTTCCATGAACAGCCCTGGAGGGCTATGTAATTGTGCACTCTTCCTTTCAGGGAACAGAATGCATTTTATTGTTTTTTCAGGTTCTGGTTCATTTTCTTAAATATACCTGTATCTCTGCCAACTTAAAGACTGTAGCCTAGGTATATGAAATTCCTAAACCAATGTGTCATTCAACATCAATAAGATATCACAGAAATTCCCAAACAAGGACTTTATACCTTATCAGATAGCTAACTTTGTCATTTGAATTCACACTGTGTAAAGAGGTTAGAAATAATTTCACACCTGGACCCAGGCTACTGTCCATATTTACCCTTCAGCCAAAAGAAAGAGTAAATAAATGTATATGCCAGAGATAGTAGTATGTCAATGATGGGAAAAATCAGCTCTCCTCATCTGAAACTTTTTTAAAGCAAAGTTTAATTGATATTTGTTCAATATTTGAACACAATAAAAACAAGCGGAGAGAAACTAGATCAGTATTTGCAATTATGCAGATAACTGTTTGGTGAGTAAACTCCCTCTACAGATGCAGGTTAACAGTTTCTCTACAACTTAGGGTCTTAGAAAGTTGCCTAGAGCAGTGGTGTCAAACTCAAATAGAAATATGAGCAACAAAATTACACAAAGGATGTCACCTGTTGACTAGAAAATGATATATTGACATTACCTATGTTCTATTATATTTATTTATTTATTTAAATTTTCCCAATTACATTTTCATCTAGGGTCTGAATGATTTGGCCAGTGTTACCTGGCCATTATATGTCAGTCACACGATTTGAACCCGAGTTTTCCTGTCTCCAAAGCACTCTGCCCTTCATACAATTAAAAAAGAAATATTTTCTTAAATGGTTGCCTTATAGACATGCTGAAAATCAACTGCATTGAACAAGTGGTCAATTGGACAAACTTCATGAGAACCTGGATACATGTTAAAAAAAAGAATTGCCATGCAAAAACATGGTCATATGAATTGATTTTTCTGAGGAATATTTAGTCAATCCTCTTTTGTCAAATCTTTAGTAACTTCAAAAATCACGTGTCTGGGAAGAAATCCATATCCTTGGAGCATTTTATCTTTTTGGCAGTGGGCAGGAGGAGGGGAAGAAATCGTGGTTAAGTGACTTGCCTAAGGTCACACAACTAGTAAGTGTCTGAGGCCAAATTTGAACTCCTGTCCTCATGATCCAGGGTGTGTGTATGTGTGTGTGTGTGCAAGAACCACCATTCCAGAATCTCTTCACATGTGTGGACTGGTTTGGGAAAGATTGAGCTAGGCTTGTTTCGTGACTGTTTTCAGGCTTAATTAGGAAGAGTTGTGAATGGCCCAGGGAGGGGAGAGTGGGGGAGTAGGAGGTGGAGAGGGGAGAGGTAGAGGGGTGTCTGTGTGTGTGTGCTGCACCTACATTTTTGCATTGCTTACTAATTTTAACTGCTGAAATGTGGGATCCACATTTCTGTGTTCTTAGTTAAGTCTTGCTGACTTTATGCAAGTGCAGTGAATTGGAACGTTTGATTGCACTTCAAGCATTTGACCTAACTCGCTTTTCTTCATTAAAAATGATTTCTGCCTGCAAGAACATACCAGACTGTGGTATCATCAAGTCTGTCTTAAAAAGCTTTGTGGAATATGTTCATATTGAAGACATCCATCACAAGCCCGAGGCTCAGAGCCAACAGCAGTGCGGAACAGTGGGTGAAGCATTAGGATGCCAATCAGAAACACCCGAGTTCAAATCCCACTTCTGAAATTCACAAAGATCTGAGGGATTCTGGGCAACCCCTCTGAACCTCCTAATGATCCCTCCAGTACTTATCTCCTGGGGTTATTATGAGGATTGACTGCATTAATGTTATATAAAAGCTTTTCGAACTATGAATCCCTGTATACATTCAATTATTATTGTTATGGTAGTAGCAACACAATAAATGTTTATTGACTGACTGAATCTTACAGGATTTAGAAATATCTTCTATCACACAGTATAAGCATGACTTATTTGCATTACAAGGTAAAAGTATTAGAAGACATCAGAAGGGGAAACAGCAGAAAAAAAGTGGAAAAAGTCTGTCTGATTACAGCCCCCTGAACTGCTAAGAGCAATCCAAGTTAATTACTTTAAAACTATTTGAGGGAGTAATTTGAATTGCAATTTAAATACAACTCTGGAGCCCATGACATGAAAGGGCAAGTCATGAAGGCTGGCCGTTCTGACATGAGACTCTTCAACCTCAGGCTTCAAACCCAGAAGTGAGTGAAAGAGAGTGTCTGCCAAGTACAGGGAGACTGAGGTTTCCAGAATGATATCAAAGTGTCAACGGGGCAAATGTGAGGAGGTGAGAATGTGGAAAACTAACAGAAAAAGAGACTGCTGGGAAGGGTGGATCTGGGGGCTACATCCTCCATCATGCCAACTTCATGCAGAGCCAAAGTCCTGCTGGGAGTTGGGGTCTGTTATCAGTTGTCTAGGGACTGTTTGCTCTTCCACCAGTAGCAAGAGAATACATGGAAGATTGGATCCTCTTGTGTAAGGGGGAGGAGACAATTTTTTTCCTTGCTATTTTCATGATTCTTCTTTCCTAATGAAAGGTTTTTTAGTGGGATCTTGCTAGTTCTACTTCTATTATCCTAAGATTAATTGTTCCTGGGTGGAACAACTGGTAGGAAATGTACCTGATGGTAAACTGAGCCATATTGGGTAACTATTGTTGCTGTTGAATTGTTTTAGTCATGCCTGACTCTCCATGGCCCCATTTGGGGTTTTCTTGGCAAAGATACTGGAGTGGTTTGTCATTTCCTTTTCCAGTTCTTTTAACAGATGATGAAATGAGGTAGTTAAGTGACTTGCCCAGGGTCATATAGCTGCTAAGCATCTGAGACCAGGCTGGGGCTCTATCTGCTACACCACATAGCTGCCCCTAGGTAACTATGATTACCTCCAAAGCCCAATCTGAACCTGGAAGGTACTAACCTAAGTTATATTTTTATTCTTATTTTTCCTTCTTTCTGGTGCAGTGGCATTTCTCTTTGGAGCAATTCTGTAATTTACTCAGTTATTCCCCAGTAATGAGGGCCCCTTTCATTTTGGATATTCTCTGGGCATTCTCTTTGACTGTCCTCTATGCCAGGATCTCTCCCTCCTCCACTCTGACTATTGACTTCCTTTAAGTCCCAACTAAAATCCCACCTTCTATAGGAAACCTTCCCCAACCCCTCTTAATTCCAGTGCCCTCCCTCTTAATTATTACCTATTTATCCTTAGGAAAGCTGGGTGTCACGGTGGATAAAACACCAGCCCTGAAGTTAGGAGGACCCAAGTCCAAATCTGGCCTCACACGTTTACTAGCTGTGTGACCCTGGGCAAGTCACTCCACCTACGTGCTTTAGTTTCCTCATCTGTAAAATGAGCTGAAGAAAGAAATGGCAAACCACGCCGGTGTCTTTGCCAAGAAGCCCCCCAAAGGGGATCACAGAGTCAGAGAAGGCTGAGCAACACTAAATATAACTACACACATCATATATGCATGCGTGTATCGGTTTGCATGTTGTTTCTCCCATTACACTGTAAAGTCCTTGAGGTCGACTGTCTTCTGCTTTTTTGTATCCCCAGCATTTAGCATAGTGCCTGGTACACAGTAGGCACTTAATAAATGTTTATCCATCGATAGATTGATTGATGGAGATATGTCTTCCCCCAAGCCCACCCCTCTTTTGGGTTTCCCTTACAGAATTAAAAGCAAGAAACATCTGGCAAAGATCAGATTCTAAAACTATAAGGAAAGAAATTCAAGAAGATGATGCACAGATGTTATCAAAGGGAGACAAGAGGAGTTAGGTAGCATTCAAGCCATCACTGATTTACAAGTAACAGAACTAACAGCTCCTCATCCACTCCCCCTGGACTCCCTGCCAGGGGCCTATCACACTACCACAAGACCTGTGGTGACAACACTCCAAGCTTTGGGAGAACTTGTGGAGTCAAACATGGAGTATACAAGGAAAGTAGAATCCCAGAAGAAGGAGTTGACACAGTGGCCCCATGGTGGAAAAGTTCACCCAAGAGAGAAGGATAACATAAGACAGAATGCTGTGTTCAAGGAGAGGATTGGGACTAGAGAGAGAATGAAACCAAAGGGTCCACTTGTCCTAGAAGTAGTTAGGTGGCATGGAGGAGAGAGCCCTGAAGCTAGAGTCAGAAGGACCTGAGTTCAAATCCAGCTTCAGACATTTATTGGCTATATAACTAAAATGATCAAACTTGCCCTGTGTATAGGCTGTTTGTACATAGTTGTTTTGTTGTTCTCTCCCCCATTAGACTGTGAGCTCCTTAAGAACTCAGACTTTCCCTTTCCTTTCTCCATATCCCTAGCATTTAGCAGTGTCTGGCACATAGCAGGTGTGTAATAAATGTATATCAACTTGCTGACTGAACCAAGGCAAGTCACTTAATCTCTATTTGTCTCAACTTACTCATCTATAAAATGGGGATAATAATACCAATTAGCTCCCTGGGTGGTTATGAGGATAAAATGATGTATGTTTATCCCTTCCACGTGGTGGGGGTTAAGGGTGTGGAAAATCATGATCTGAAAAATGTTTTGGCCCTCCCTTTGTAGCAGAAAAGAAGTCTGAATTCTTTATTTTTCTTCTATGGTGTGTTTACAGTACCTTATTGTAAAATATGGGTTGACATTATACAATACTATACATATATTTTATGCATTTCTGAATTTCTAAACTTTTTTCTGTGACATCTGCTGCCTTTATATGTCATCTGTGGCTTCTGCAAAACTTCCTAAAATTCCCATACATCCAGACCTTTTTTATAGTACTGGCTACACTTTGTTTCATACAACCTCAGCTTACTAGTTGGGGAGTTGCAATACTTTTTGTCCCTCATTGTCGCCTCCAGATTCTTACTCTACTGCCACCACTTGTTTGTCTTCCCTTTGAGGTATTCCCTATCTAAATTTATTACTCAATCCATTTGTCATCCTGGTCATTACTATCTATACTCAAGACATTCTGCATCCTTTTTCAATGAGTACAGTTCATAGTATTCTACTCTACTCAAACCCCTCAAATATACATGCTGATTCCTTAACCATTCAATTCCTAAAGCTACTCAGTTCCCAGAACCCATTCCTACACTCCACCTCAGCTATACCCAAAAATGGCTACACCATTAATTTTCCCATCACACATAGGTACTCTACTTCTGTAATTAAAAACTGTCTTCACCTGATGTAGCAGCAAGCACCGCAAGCGTCCTCAGGGTTTGCAGCTACCACAGGTTCTTGGATCTGCTTTGTTAAAGGAAAGCAACTCAAAATGGGTTAACAAGCTTACTTTAATCAGTCAGACATATATAATATGTTTACCTTGTTCAGGGGAAAAAGGTCAGCACCCCGAACTTCAAAGCATACAGGCAGAATTATCAAGACAGAAACAGATCAAGTAGACAGATTTCCAAACTGTCCAACCATTACATCCATACCCAGTCAACATCTGGGTTTCCACATCTGGGTTTTTCAAAGCCGGGGGACTCTCAACAACGGCTTCCCAGAATTCAGATCAAATCACAGAATACTTCTCAAAGTGAGTCCCAAAACAAAGCTACACATCAGGGCTTATATAGCCTTCTCCTGGCTCAGAGAATGTAACAACCTTATTGACTCACTGGCCAATCAAGAAGTATCTACTGAAAAACAAGCCTCCCACCCCAGGCTTCAGGTGCACTTTAGCCTAGGGGCAGGGAAGATCTTCAAAATTTGCATTCCCATTACACCTGATCACAACATTCTATCATATTGTCTCTCCTTATGCTTTACTACTCTCAAATCTATTTTTTGTCTCACTGTGACCTTCAAACTCTTCAATCCCATGAATTTTGTCGGACTATCTCCCCTTCTCTGACCATACTCCTCTCTGTTCTGGATTTCAACGCCTTAATAAACTATTTCAATTCCACACTCTCCTCCATATTTGACTCCCTTGCTCCTTGACCTCCTGATGCTTATGTCTTGCCAAGCATTAACCCTAAATTAGTCCCATCATATGCCTCTTCAACTCCTACTCATATTGTTGAATAGAACTGAGGGAAGTCTCACAACTGTGTAGATCAAATTCAAATTTATGTTACCTTACTTCTCAACTGAGTCCTCACTACTGCTACTGCAAGGCAATCCTTAATTCCTCTTTGATTGATTCTATATACCGCTTTACAAAGAGGCTGTTGTAAACTTTCTCTTTTCTCCTCAAGCCTCCAACCTTACCTGCTTCCACCAGGCTCTCAACTATGGCCTTGGCCTTACATTTTAAGGGAAAAATTGAGGCTGTTCATAAACGCCCTCCTCTTCCCTCATCATTTGACAATTCCTCCTCTTGGTCTTGAAACCCCTTTCATCCTTCACCATTTCCTCTTTTGCTTCACACTTTGATGTAGAGATGGCCTCTTTCCTCACCAAGGCCAACACTTCTTCTATATGTACTCTTGAACCCATCCCTTCCCACCTTCTCTAGTAAATTGCCCCCACTATTATCCCCATTTTTCTCAATTTTCAATCTCTTCCTATCTACTGGTTACTTTCCTGCTACCAAGGACTTAGCCAAATCTTAACTATTCATAAAAAAAATCTTTTATTAGATCTGAACATCCCTGCTGACTATCACCCTATGCCTCTTCTTTTAAACTCTTCAGAAAATCAGTCAACACTCAGTTCCTCCACTTTCTCTCCTCCTAATATTTTCTAAACAAATATTAGCTTCTGTCAACTGAAATTACTCTCTCCAAAATTTCCACCATCACTTAATTGCCAAATTTAATAACTTATTCTCAATCCTCATCCTCTTTGACCTCTACAACATTTGATACTGTTGACTATTCCCTCCTCCTGTATATTCTCTTCTCTTTGGCCTTTCATGGCATCATTCTCTGTGGTTTCTCCTGTCAGTCTGCTCCTTCTCTATGTCCTTTGCTGATTCACATTTTTCATGTCATATCCCCTAACTATGGGTATACCCCAAGGTTCTGTCCTAAGTCTTCTTTTTTTCCCTCTATACTCTACACTAGTCAGATCACTTTTCTCATCGGTTCCCATGGACTTAAGTGTCATCTCTATACTGAGGGCTATTAGATCTATGTTTCCAGTGCTAGCCTTACTCCTGAACTCCAGTCCCACATCATAAGCTTCCTATTAGATATTTCTAACTGGATGGTCAGCAATATGCCCAAAGCAGATCTCATTATCTTTCCCCTTAAAACCACTTCTTTTCCACTTCTTTATTACTGTTGAGGACACCACCATCCAAAGTCACCCAGGGTTGCAACTTCAGTCTCATCTTTGTCTCTTTGCAATCAGAGTAAACCTCCACTATTCGAAAAAAGTAGGACAATGCTATGGCATTTAATAACTAGAACATCAATTTTAATTATTTTTCAAGCAAAGATATGTGTTATAAATTGTATTTTGTTTTAACCTTGAGTGTTAGTGAAATTTCCAGTCATCAGCTCACTAACTGAAAACAACCAGAGGCAACACTGATGAAGGAGGATGTGGGTTTTAGTTGCCCTGGATTGGTCAGTACTTACTACTATTTGTTTGTCCATTTTTTAAGAAGATCAATGATATCACAGGGTGATGTCTTGACTCACAGATGAATTGGATTTAAGCACATCAGAGTTACACAAAGTTGTCCCCTTCACTCTCTCTTTCTGAGTTATCGAAGTCCAGTGGCAGGACAAAAGTCAAGACGATTAGGATGCACCCAGTAGACTACCTCAGTGTGTCTTTGATCTCTGACCAAGCTCTAAGCTCAAACACCTGCTTCAGCCACCTTCATGGCCACTGTAAAAAAATTTGTTCTTGGGGCAGCCAGGTAGTACAGCAAGTAAGAGCACCAGCTCCAGTGTCGGGATGACCTGGAGATCAAATCTCAGCTCAGATACTTAGCATCACACCCAGAAATAACTGGCCGTGTAACCTTGAGCAAGTTACTTAACCCCAACTGCTTTAAAAAAAAATTTGTTCTCATCCACCCATTCCAACAGAAGAATCTTCATATGTTTGGGGTAGACACCCCCTGAACTCACCGACAGATTTATGGCCCATTGGTGACCCTCAACCTGGCTTAGCCTATTTGCCAAAACAGTTTACCAGAGCATGGCCACTGTGCATCCTACAACTTCTTGGAGCTACTGGTGAGAATTGAGGGCAAAGTGGACACCAAAAGTGGATGAGCAGCCCAGAAAAGGCTCTGTAAGCTCTCACACCAGAGGTGCTAATCCTCCTTGAACAACCATACAGTACTAGACCACATGGAAAAGCAGCCAAATTAATACACACGATCAGATGTAGACTCTCCTGTATCTAGGTAAAGGTAATTGAATGGTCTATTGGAGAAGAACCTTTAAAGACTGATAACTCAAATCCAAGAGCAGGATTAGATGAAGAGGAGTGTAGCCTGGTGAAGAAAATTGAGTGAATCTTCAGAACCTGTAAAAGTCTACTGGCTTCCCTATAAATGAACTTGTCCTCACCTGCCTGATTTTTGTTCCTGTTGCCTATTGTCTTAGAAATACACACCCTCTTAAGCTTTGTGCAGCTCTAAGGTCCCTATCTCACTGAGGATCTTACAGGGAGATATCTCATTGTGTCCATGGGAGGCAGAAAGTTCATCTATTGTGGAGCAGATAAAGAGCACTGAGCAGCCCTGTGGAACTTCACTGCTGGTATTGAGTCAACTTCTCTTGGCTCATTAGAAAGGGCTGGGATTAACATCCTCATTGCTTCAGAACAGAGGCAGGCTTCCGTGAGACTAAGTTATCTCTGGCCTGGAATCTGCCTTTCCCAAATGGGCTGGGCTTCCCTTTGTATGATATTCTGACACAACAATGCTGGGAATAATCCTCAGAAAATACTTGCCCAGGAACTGTAGCAAAAAGAGCACTTTGCTTCCCATCTCTCTTGAATGGCCAGAATGGATTTCGGATCCTTTATTAATCCTCCAAATACTAGGCTCCTACTCTCACAAGACAAGAAGGTGAAGCTGGAGAGGGTAGGAGGGACCGTGAGAAAGGAGGAGGGGGAAAAAGGCTGGGAGTGTAAAATGGCAGCAGGTGGGGACCTGCCAGCCAGGCAGGTTCAACGCGCCCTACCCTCAATTCTCTTTTCAGGGGCAAGACGCTGTGACCAGTAATAGGGTCAGCCTTAGGGCTCAATGCATGTGTTCTCCTGGAATCTTCCACATCTTTCAGGTTGTCGCAAATTTGTCTGGTGAGATATCTGAATATCTGGAGCAGCTTCGTGGCTCAGTGGAAGGAGACCTAGGCCTGGAGTCAGCAAGACCTGGATTCAAATCTGGCTTCAGATACTTCCTAGCTGTGTGACTCTGAACAAGTCACTTAATCTCTGTTTACCTTGGTTTCCTTACCTGTAAAATAGGGATAATAACAGTACCTACCTCCTAGGGAGGATCAAGTGATATAATATTTGGAAAACAGTTAGTACAGTGCCTGGTACATAGTAGGTACTATATAAATGTTAGCTGTCATTATTTGGATCATTGGGTATGGTGATACTGGGTATGCACTAGACCAGGGATGCTCAGCCTGGGTCAATGCAATTGTTTTCTTTTAAAATTATAAGTATATTTCAAAATAATTGGTTTCCTTTTCATTCCATGTATTTTTGTTTTATGACTTTTAAAATATTAGTCTGAAAAAGGGTCCTCACTAGACTATCAAGGAAGGGCCATGATACAAAAAAAGATTGAGGAGTCCTGCAGTTGACAGAACCATAGCTACAGTGGGGCATTCGAGGGACGCAACAATAACAGCATACATACACACATTTTATATATCTATATATACATACATGTACATATATGTAAAATACATACATGCATATACATATATCTGTGTACTATATAACATATACTATTCAATTGTAAATAAAATGGTATGACATATTATATTATAAATAATAAAACAATAACAATAGCATTTATAGCTTTAACAAAAATAGCATTCAATATAGCTCTTTGAAGTTTACAAAGTGCTTCACATGCATTATTTCATTTGACTGTCACAACACCCCTGTAAGGTAAGTACTATTATTATTCCCATTTTACAGATGAGGAAAGTGAGGCAGAGAGAGGGTAAGTGGCCTGCCCAAAGTCACACAGTTAGTAAATATCTGAGAAAGGACTTGAACTCAGGTTTTCCTGATTCCAAGTCAAGTGCTCTGAACATCATAACACCTAGCTGACTTTGTTCTCTGGAAGTTCTTATCCGGTGGGATAAGCACTGGATTTGGAGTCAAGGATCCTGGGTTCATATCTCAACTCTGATACTTCCCTAGCTCCATGACCTTGGATCAATCGTTTTGTTTCCTTGGGCTTCAGTTTCTGTAAAATAGGAATGATGATACCTGTACTACCCATTATGCAACAGCTAGGTGGCTCAGTGGAGAGAATGCTGAGTCCTGAGTCAGGAAGATCTGAGTTCAAATGCAGCCTCAGACACTTAGTACCTGTGTGATCTTGGGCAAGTCACTTAACCCTGTTTGCATCAGTTTCCTCACCTGTTAAATGAGCTGGAGCAGGAAAAGGCAAACCACTGCAGTATCTCTACCAAGAAAACCCCATTTCAGTCACATCTGAAATGACTAACCCATTACACAGGGATGCTGTTGGAGAAGGACTTTGTAAATCTTAAAGTAATTAAATATCAGTCAAGAGACAAGTGTGGGTGCAATGAATAGAGAGCTGGCCCAGAATCAAGGTCACCTGGATGCAAGTCCAACCTTCTGACACATCCTAGCTATGGGGACCTTTGCAAGCTCTTAATGCCTTCAGACAATTCTTTAGGATTAAATTTTAGAGTAGTTGCTTATCAGAATTTGTAGAAGCACTTTCTTCCCTGAACAGTTCCCACACCAATAAAACCAAGGACCTAGACCTTTCCACCAAAAGCAAATTATTTTGATTTCATCTACACATGTGCCAATAGAAGTTCCGGTGTCTGGCTTGAAATCTCTACCTGTAGAACTGACCTTAAGAGACTATCCAAGAAAGAGAAGGACCTATTTCAAAATCTCTCAACAATAAATACGATTCCAAAGAAACAACAGATTTCCTCATGCTTTATGGAGTGATGACCTGAGATCAGGTATACTTGGGATCGAATTCTGCCTCTGATACTTTCTAGATGTGTGATCCTGAGGAATTTACTTAATTTCTCTGGCAGGACAGTGTGACATGATGATCTCTAAATTCCTTCCCCCTCTTTTTGAGGCAATCAGGGTTAAGTGACTTGCCCAGGGTCACACAGCTAGTAAGTGTCTGAGCCCAGATTTGAGTTCAGCTCTTCCTGACTCCAGGGTCAGTGATCTCTCCATTGTACCACCTAGCTGCTGGGGAATACAAAGAAAGAAAAAAATACTGCCTGTTATCAAAGAACTCACAGTCTAATGCAGGTACAAACTAACTGCATATAGGACTGATTGGAGATACATAACAGAGGGAAGGTGCTGGCATTATGGGGGATTGAGGTCAGCCTCCTGTATGAGGTGGGATTCTAGCTGGAAGTCAGAGAATCCAATAGAATCTCCAAATCAGATCAGCTCACTGACCACAAAGGGGCTCCACCATAGTGCTGTGCTTAACTCTCTGCCCCTTAGTCAAAGCTCAAATCAAAAACCTCCTACTCCATAAGCCTCTTCTTCATTTACCCAGTGCCCGTGCAACTTTTTCAAGTTCTCTTCTATTTTTGTGTGTTTATGCTCCATATGCATAGATATTGTTTCCTCTCTCTAGAATATACCCTTCTTGAGGGCAGGGACTATTTCATTTTTGTCTTTGTATTTCTGGTACTTAATAAATGCTTGTTGACTTGACTAGCCACCTGTAAGTTTTATACAGGCTGTTCCTAAAGTCGGGACACATAGAAAATATCATTAACTATGCATATTTTCAAGAAATGAAATGAATGAAATTTTCAGCAACATTTTATTTAATTAGCATAAATTTTAGCCATGACAATTTCATATGGAATAAAAGCTTTCATTAGCTATTGGGGACTATTTTCCATATTAATGAGATTAATTTAATTAATGAAATATACTATGTGTCTCCTATGTTTACCTATGAAATCTCATTTATGCTAATTAAATAAAATGTTGTTGAAAGTTTCATTCATTTTATTTCTCTGAAATATGCATAGATGGGGCAGCTAGGTGGCGTAGTAAGTAAAGCGCTGGCCCCGGAGTCAGGAGGACCCGAGTTTGGTTCCGGCCTCAGACACTTAACAGCCACACTAAAAACTAGCCGTGCAACCTTGGGCAAGTTACTTAACCCCAATTGCCCTCCAAAAAGAAAAAAAAATATGCATAGTTAATGAGATTTCCTGTGTGTCCAGACTTTAGGAATATCCAGTACTCCATCTGACCTGCTACTGCTTTTTCAAGTAAGGCAGGCAGGCAAGTAGTCAACAAATATTTGTTAAGCACCTACTCTGTTCTAGGCATTATGCTAAGTGTTGGGGATACTTGTTCCATTTATACTCTAACCAAACTAAATTATTGTTTCCCTAGAAGTACACAGTTCAGTGATGAAGGAGTAAATAAAAAGAGTGAGAAAAATAAAGATTATTACATCCATGTCCTGTCCTTAAAGCCCTGGTGACAATAATCATAAAAACTGACATTGGCATAGCTATCTAAAGTTTAGAAAGTGATTTACATATATTATTTTATCAGGGTTGAATAATTGCCTTGTCAGGTAGGCATTATTTCCATATTACAGAGAAGAAAACTGAGGCAAAAAGAGGTTAGGTGACATATTATGCTATCACAGGCATTATTTCCCTATCACAAGAAAGGGAATTGAGCAAAGGAAGGTTAGATGACTTGCCCAAGGTCACACAAGTAAGTGGCAGAGGACAGATCTGCATTCAGGTTTTCTTTACTCCAGTCCCAGAGCTCTATCCGACCCTAAAGTGTTGAGACTTTCTTCCCATATCTCAATGTGAAACTTTACTTGTGGGATGGAAAACAATTTTTGCTTCACAAATTCAGATTTGAGGCCCAAAGTAAAGACTTAAGATGAGTTCAAATTTCCTCTCCCTTGAGATCTTGAATCTGGAGCTAAAGGAAATAATAATTTTGATGGTGATGATAAAATCATCACCATGGTGATGATGATGATGGTGGTGGTGATGATGAAGATTCACATTTATGTAGTACTTTAAGGTTTATAAGACCCTTTCCTCAAAAACAATCTCTGGAATTGAGGAACATGATATAAACATTATTATCCTTATTTCACAGATTGAATTCAATTTTTTTTTTTAAAATAAATAGGGGTTAAGTAACTTGCTCAAGGTTACATGGCCAGTTATTTCTGGGTGTGGTACTGAGTATCTGAGCCCAGATTTGATCCAGGTCATCCCGACGCTGGAGCCGGTGCTCTTACTCGCTGAGCCACCTGGCCACCCCTAAGCAATTGGGATTAAGTAACTTGCTCAAGGTTACACAGCCAGGTGTTTCTGGGTGGGTGCTAAGTGTCTGAGCCTGGGATTCGATCTCCAGGTCATCCCAACATTGGAGCCGGTGCTGTTACTCGCTGTGCTACCTGGCCACCCCTTGAATTCAATTTTTACAAGGATTTAATATAAGTTCCTCTTAAACAGGGTTGTTTTAAGACTCAAATAAGAATGGATATAAAGCACTTTACAAACCTGAAAGCTCTATATAAACAACAGTTATTATTGTTATTGTTATCAATATTATTACTAGTTTACCTATTATTTTAACCTATTATTACCAGGCATCCATTCTGATGTTGACTTGGGTCCAAGTAATGTTTATAGAGCAATGCAGAAGAGTGCAGGTAAATGTTTAACAAGGGTAGCTGGGTGATCTAGTGGATAGAGCACTGGACCTTGAGTCAGGAAGACCTGAGTTCAAATCCAACCTCAGACACCTAGTAGCTGTGTGACCCTGAGTAAATTATTTAACCCACATTACCTCAGTTTCCTTATCTGCAAAATAATCTGGAAATGGCAAATCACTGCAGTATCTTTAGCAAGAAAACCCCAAATGGGGTCATGAAGAGTCAGGCATGACTGAAAGGACTGAACAACATCAAATGTTTGACAGATGGGGGAGAGGGAAGTATGCACACATGTTTTTAAGTTTAATCTATATTATTAATACTTCCTTAAGTCTAACCAATCAACAAATTAAGCCCTAATCTATAGCAATTTTGATTTCTGAGGCGTAAGTGCTCACTGAAACCTCTGAGCTGTTGCTGGGTGTAAGGCACTGTGCTAAAGGCTAGAAGTGAAAAGAATAAAAATGAAACCATATCTGCCCTCAAGGAGCTTACATTTTACAAGAGTCTACAATGTATACAGATAAGGGATGCCATCTAAAATGTAGACACACATATGTGTATGCTTTAAGACCTGCAAAATGATTTACATATAGAAGCTTGTGTTACGTTCACAGCATCCTCAAGAAGCAGGCACTGTAATTATCCTTATTTTATAAATGAGGAAACTGAGGTAGAGAGAAGTCCACAGAGTAGGTAGACACTGTACACGTATAAGGCAGAATTCAAACTCAGGTTTTCCTGACTCTTCATTCCAGCGCCCTATCCCATCTAACACCCAACTGCCAAATAATCATAGCAGAGGAAACAATTCAGAGACTTACCCAAGGTCACCTACTTAATACATTAGATATGGGATTCAGTCCCAGGTCTTCTGTTTCCAAATCCACAACAGCTTTGTGTAGTTGGGTAAAGCGCTAGAATTGTACTCAAAAGGTTTAGTTCCGATGACACATTAGGCATTTACTGGCTATGCAAGTTTCCATAGAATCTCTAAGCCTCAGTTTTCTCACGAGTAAAATGGGAATGATAATAGCACCTACCTCACAGGGCTGCTGTGAAAATCCAGTGAGATCATATGTGCAAAGTGGTTTGTGGCTCTTGAGCTACAAATTGAATTGTTATAATCATGTCCAAGTGCCTGGGACTGAGAACAATTTCCAATACTTCTGCAGTTGGTCAGAAGGGCACACTTTCTAAAGAACGGAGGATCCTGAGCTAGAGTTTTTAAAACATCTTTTCAGGGATTAGTGCCTTTTTAAACCATGTTTCTGCATAAACTAAGCCCTACTATTCACTCACTTGGAAGACTATGTGAGCTATAATGAATAGAATAAAATACCCATTACAAATAGTGGATTGTGGATTTTGTCAGCATTAAACTGTATTAAGTCTAGATGTATTTACAAAGAGTATACTTAAGTCTAAATACTGAACTCTAGTTTATGGTAACAGAAGACTGTCCTTCAAATGGCTTTATCCTATACTCTTGTTTCCTCTTGTAGCATCTTTTGGACTCTTACTAAGTAAGCCTGTGAAACTGTAAAACCAGGCATTGCATGGGAGCTCTTAAAAAATGTTCTGTAGGTAACTTGGAGTCGAGGTATGATGGGGCAGCTTATGACCAACACCAAATGGGGCAGAATCAAAACACATTCCCAAACACTCCCTTAAACTAAAAAGTTAATAGTGGAAGGTCATAGAGATGGCTTTGCAATCACTTTTTGAAAAAGGGGTTTCCTGCTCTGACTGGAGATTCAGGTTTAATTTCCTTTCCTCTTTGTTGGAAAGTCAATATGGTGTGTGTGTGTGGGTAGGGGGAGCCCTGAGTCTGCAGATGGGAGAATCCTGGGTTTGAATTCTTCCCCTGGTAGTTATTAAATATGTGAATATGGGCAGCTCAATTAACCACTCAGACCTGAGTTTGCTCAGTTTCATTCCAAAAACCACCGTCTTCCTAACTTTGCCATTTCCGTTGAGGGTTCCACCATCCTTCTGGTCATCCAGACTCCCAACCATGCAGTTCCACGTAGCTAAATCTTGTTTCTACCTTCACAATGTGTCTTGCATCCTTCCCCTTCTCCTCACTCATATGAGTGCCATCTGAGTTAAGGTCCTCATCATCTCTCACCTAGACTATTTCAACAGTTTCCTAATAGACTCTCTGCCCCAAGTCTCTCCCCTCTCCAAACCACCCTCCAAACAGCTGCTGAGGTGATTTCCCTGAAGCACAGGTTTGAACATGTCAATCCCCTAGTCAAAAGGCTGAGGAAGTTCCTGTTGTCTCTAGAATCAAATACAAGATTTTTGATTTAGCACTTAAAGATCTTTTTTAATCTGTTCAGTCTGCCTTTCCAGATCTATTTCATATTATTTGTTCTTAATATACTCTAATGGTCCAGCCACACTTGACTTTCTTGCTGCTTATTATGCATAAAATTTCATCTCCCTTCAACATGACTTTGTACTAGTTATCTACTCCTTCCTCACCTCTACCTCAGAGAAACTTTAGGTTTCTTTAAAGGTCAGATTAAATATCACCACCTGAAAGAAGATTTTTCTCTCCAACTGCTAGGACCTCTGCCTCCTTAAATTATGGTGGCACAGTGGATAAAGCACTAGGCTTTATCTAGAATCAAGATTTCTAGAATCAAGAAGACTCATCTTCATGAGTTCAAATCTGACCTCAGATACTAGCTTTGTGGCCCTGGTCAAGTCACTTAGCCATGTTTGCCTCAGTTTCCTCATCTGTAAAATGAGCTGGAGAAGGAAATGGCAAAGTACTCCAGTATCTCTGCCAAGAAAACCCCCAAATAGGGTTACAAAGAGTCAGACTAGATTGAAATGACCAAACTTGAGAGAAGAGGGAAAGTGGCCTCCTTGGCCATCCTTGTCCAGTACTAGAAGCACCTTCACTTATCCCTTGGCTCACTGGTTAAGGCAGGAGACTTGGAATATTCCTTGCTCCCCATTTCCACTTCTAAGTTCTTTCCCTAACCTTATCACTCAGCAACCTCTCCTCCTTCGAGGTCCATGCTATTTATATTTACCACACAATCAAAATGGTGGCAGATATTATCTACAGAACTCCTCTTAGTTCCTCAACTAGTTCAGCACATCTCACAATTTTTCTCTCCTCCTTAACTCCTGCCCTCATACTATGGGACAACATACATATTGACTCTCCCTCACACATTCCAATCACTCAGTTCCTCAGCCCATTCCCTTCTCATGACCTACATGGAGTGTTTCCAAGGCATGGCTAATCATTCTCCTGCTGCTTTGATATGTAGAATGGAAGTTTGAGATCATGGGGGCTCAAGGAAGAATATTAAAAGGGAGTAGGGAAATTTAGTAGTGCTCACCTATACCAAGGAGGCAGTCTGTGATAAGATCATTCTTGATGTGACTCCATCTTGGAATAACAATGATCATGTGCACTCCAAACTCAGAAGTATGTACACAACTTGACTGTGTAGATCGTGGTAGCTGGAGGTTTATGTTGGGTGAAACTTGTTACCTTGATTATCTGTGCTGCTCAGTAGGACCACATATGTTTATCATGAGTTATTTCCAAAACACTTGATAGTCTCCTTGAAGTATGTTGTCAATACATTAATATGTTGGCAAAAACAACCTTAAGCACCAGTTGACATCTAAAAATTGATTAGCTGATTTCCCCTTAAAAGCAGTCTACATTGAGTTGCTACTCCTGATTATGAAAAAAAATAGTATGTTGTTATAATGGAGACCAAGTCTAAGTGAAACAAAGCAAGGTGGAACCAAGAAAACATGCCTGGTCCTATGTACCTTAGTATTGTTATTAGTGACTTGGACAAAGTCATACATAGTGTGGTGTAAGGGTTATGGGATTTAAAGATCTTCCATGCCCCGTTGGACTTG
>NW_027185890.1:9979731-9996986 GCF_028583685.1 Petaurus breviceps papuanus
TATTTGTAATCTCTATAGGCATTGTGAATATGGCATTGCTGATACATGTGGTTATCAAATTTCTAAATTACACAAAGTTAAGAAGGTAACCTAAAATTTTTAGTAATAAAGGAAAGGTTCATGAGAACTTGGCAGGCTAAAATGCTAAGCCAGATCTAAAAAGATGATTCTATAGGGATAAATCTAAGAAGATTTAGTAGGAATGAATATAAAATCTTACACTTAGGTTAAAAAATCAACTCATAAGTACAAGATAGAAGAGATATAGATAGATAATGATGTTTAAAAAAAGTATATGATGGGGGTTTTAGTGGACTGCAGACTCAATATGAGTCCACAATGTGATATGGCAACCCCCAAACCCCAATGTAACCTTAGACTGAATTAAGAGAAGACTAGTGTAAAGGATAAGGGAGGGGATAGTCCTTCTGTGCTCTGCCCTGGTCAGATAACATTTAGAATAATGTATGTAACATTCAAATATTAAATTTTGTTGATGGGGAAATTTCATCAAGGTATTCTTTCCTCTGATTGGCTAAAGCTTAATATTGGAAGTTGACTTAGCTGCCAGGCTTCTTCTTCTTAAATGTTTTTTAAGCAATTGGGGTGAAGTAACTTGCTCAAGGTTAAACGGCCAGTTATTTCTTGGTGTGGTGCTGAGTATCTGAGCCCAGATTTGATCCCCAGGTCATCCAGACACTGGAGCCGGCGCTCTTCCTCGCTGTGCTAGCTGGCCGCCCCTGGAGCCGGCGCTCTTCCTCGCTGTGCTAGCTGGCCGCCCCCGCTGCCAGGCTTCTTGAGGACTGGGACTATTTTACTACCTTTCTTTGTATCCTCAGTATTTAGCACAATGATGGACACATAGTAAGTGCTTAATAAATGTTTGTTGATTCCTGATTGATTGAAATCACAAATGTGCCTATGATTAGGTTTGCTTTTCTACAAAGTCCCTCAGATTCTCAGAGTTGTAATGTCCAACTCATCTAATGAAGAATAACCAAGAAGGTGTCTAGAGCAGAGGTGCCAAACTACCTGGGCCTTGAGACACATGCAGACCACAACCCCCCCTGGTACAATCCGACCCAGATTAAAATGTAAGTAGAAAATATTTAACAAAATAAATAAAAATACTATAAGGCATAGATAACATTGTTTCTTAAAACTAAGTTCATATGGAACCCTTACAATGACATGTGGACTAGTAGGCTCCATTTCTATTGGAGTTTGACACCACTGGTCGACAACATATCCAACAAATATTCATCCACTTTTTATGAACAGCTACAATGGACTGGGATCCAACTACCTCTTGAAGCAATTTATTTCAATTTTGGACAGTTCTAATTGGTAGGAAGTTTCCCCTCCATGAATAGAAAATTTCTCTGTCATTTCCATCCATTGTGGCTACCTGGATGATTATTCTGGGCTGCAGTCACTCATGTAACCTATTTACTGAAGGCATTTTATAGACAGCTAATTGACAAAGTAGGAAGATCTGAGTTTGAATATCACTCTAGTCACTAGTTATGTGATCTTTGGGAAGTCACTTTTATTTGCCTTAGTTTTTTCAAATATGAAATGGGGATAATAATAGTACCTGCTTTGCAGGATTGTTGTGAGGATCTGATGAGATGTTATTTTGTAAAGTGCTTAGCACAGTGCCTGGCACATAGTAATGATGTCATTGTTGATGTTGTTGGTATCTGAGGCATGGAGGGGCTAAAATGTACATCCTGTATGGGAATGTCCATATTTATGAAATTATGCATTTTTTCAAATATGGGAGAAGATGCAATAGAGCTAGATTGTGGGAAGTGTTGAATGCCAAGCAGAGGAGCTGGGGTTTTATCTTATAAACTAATGGAATTCCCCATAAAAAGCTGTAGGATTTAGAATGGAATCCTTGGCATCTACTGTATGTAGATTGTGAAGTTGAACAAGGATGGTTCCCAGAAAAAGCACACAGACCTTTGTCCTCACTCTGCACTCAAACTAAAAGCCAGCATTAGGACAAGAGGTACACAGATTGTCAATCTGGTCATCCTGGTATTGTCCCTGAATATCAGTCTCCAACATTCAATCTACTATATTGTACTAAAGCTTAACATTTCTAAGCAGAAGCCATAAGCCTCAGTAATAACACCAACTTCAAAAAATCATTTTACATTAACTAGAAATACTATGGGAATTACTTCTGTTATTGCTCAGTGAAAGGGTCTTTTTAAAAAATCTGACATTGTCAAATATGACATCATTTAACTAAAAGTCTCCTAAACTTAAGAGGACTAAGAAAATGAGCAGCTATTTATCTGTGAAATCATAATTGTTGAATAAGTACAAAGTTTAACTGATTGTATTCCTAATGTGTTTGCAATATTCCTTGAAATATCTTGTAGATAGTATTTAAATTAATGTTGCAGTTAAATAACCAACAATACTTCTCCCATCTTGAATGATCTCAGTTTGTACTGCTTTTCCCACAATTTATTAGTTTGCCAAAAATGTTTTTTAAATATCCCTATTGTCTGTAACATAACTAGTCTTGCAAGAAAGATAGAAATCTCTCTAGATGCCTTTAGGGAGTGCTCAATATTTTTTTGAGGTATCTTAATGGCAATTCTACAGAGGACAGAGCTAGTTAAAGGCATTAAGAGAAAAGTAAATTGAATTCATCTTTAGCACCTTCCTTTTCAGTGGTCACTTCACTTTTTTCCCCTCCCCACACACTGTACTCAACTTGTATCTCCCCTCCCCAAACAATAGACTATGATCTGAAAAGATGATGAGAAGTCACTATAACACCTGACATTTACATAACATTTTTAAAGTTTGTAAATAATTTCATATACATTATCTCATTTGAAATTCACAACTCTGACATAGGTACTATAGATATTATTCCCATTTTATAGATGAGGAAATTGAGGCTAAGATAGAACAAAAGAATGAATGTAGCATTTATTAAATACTTACTACATGCAAAGCTTTGGGCTAAGTGCTGGAAATAACAACAAATAGAAAAGAAAAATGGCCCCTGTTCTCAAGGGGCTCGGGTTCCAATGGAGGAAATGACACATAAGGAAGGTTTCTGGGAGCAAGTCAGATGAAAAGGTCCCATGGTCCTTAGGTTGTGGAAACAAAGCAGATGGTAATGCCTCTTTTTGAATATTGTTTCTACTGGTAAAAATAATATCAGTTTCTGATGTTGAACTATTTAACAACACCAAGAACTGTGGCGACGAACTTTTTTTTCTGGGCCTTAACTAGACTAACAAGTTCATGGTCAGACAGGAAGTTTTGGAAATTGGATTTAAACATGGTTTTTCAGGCTCCAAATCCTTCACTCTACAGGTATGCCATGGAGATACTGTAGGTTTGGTTCCACACCACCACAATAAAATACAAATATTTTGGTTTCTCAGTGCATATAGAAGTTATGTTCACACTGTACTGCAGTCTGTTAAGTGTGCAATAGCATTATGTCTAAAAAATGTGCATACCTTAATTTAAAAATACTTTATTGCTAAAAATAAATGTGAGCCATCATCTGAGCCTTCAGCAAATCATAACCTTTTTTCTGGTGGAAGGTCTAACCTTCTTTTTTTTTGCTTTTTTTTGAGGGGCAATTGGGGTTAAGTGACTTGCCCAAGGTCACACAGCTAGTATGTGTTAAGTGTCTGAGGTCAGATTTGAACTCAGGTCCTCCTGACTCCAGGGCTGATGCTCTATTCACTGAACCACCTAGCCACCCCAATGGAAGGTCTAATCTTGATGATGATGACTGCTGTCTGATCAGGGTGGTGGTTCCTGGAGGTTGGGTGGCTATAACAATTTCTTCAAATGAAACAGCAATTAAGTTTGTCACATGGATTGATTCCTCCTCTCTCTTGAACACTTAGAGTCCATTGTAGGGCTATTAATTGACCTAATTTCAATATTTCTGTGTCTCAGGGAAAAGGGGGGCCCAAGAAGACGGAGAGAGATGGGGGAGCAGCTGGTCAGTGGAACAGCCAGAACAACACACAAAATTTATTAATTAGGTTCTTTGTCTTTTGTAGACATGATTCATGGTACCCCACAACAATTACAATAGTAATATCAAAAAGATCACTCATCACAGATCACCATAACAGAATAATAATGAAAAAGCTTGAAATATTGTGAGAATTACTCAAATGTGACACAGAGACACAATGTGAGCACATGCTGTTGGAAAAAAATGGTATCAATAAACTTGCTTAACACAGGGTTGCCACAAACCTTTAATTTGTAAAAACAAAAAAAACGATACAGTGCCAGTGAAAAGGTATGCCTGTATCCAGTACCCTATGCAGAAATTGACCCAAGTACAATATAATATTATCATACTCCTAGTTTAATTCAATTCAATTGTCCAGAGAAGAGGAAATTAGGGACAACATAATCATAGCCTTCTGATATTTGAAGGGGCCAATTTTACTCAGCCTTAGAAGTCTGAACAAGAAGGAGGGTAGCAAGTTGAAGATTCAGATTTCAGAGCAGATATGAGGAAATATCTTCCTAATAAGAAGTTTTTCCTTGTGCTTAGGGATCTTTAGGAGAGGCTGAACAACCCTTCTTAGCCATGTGGTAGATGGGATTTCTCAACTTGTTGAACTACAGTTATCCTTTCAGCATCATAGAGTTTAGGGGCAGGGCATCCTTGAGATATAGAAAATCTGTATGAAAACTTTTGGCCTTCCCTTCATACCAGAGAAATCTGATTTTTTTTTCTTTTATGGGGTATTTACAGTATCTTATTGTAAAATTTGGGTTGATATTATACAATGCTATACCTATATTTTATGCATTTCTGAGTTTCTAAACTTTTTCAGTGTCATCGGTAGCTTCTGTTAAATTCCCCCTAAATTCCCATTTAATTTCTTATGCTGACTCATGATATATTGAAACCACAATGGGAAAAGCCAAGATGTGGAAGGGATAGCTGTAGATGACCTCTGAGGTACCTTCCAACTCTGAGATAATGGGCTTCAGTTAAGAACAGCATCCAGCTGCTTTAATCGCTGCCCTCCTTCATCTCAAAGGGAGATGAGGCATGTTTGAAACTCTATCTTTTCTACTAACAGCATTTCTATGGAACTTCATAAACCTCATTTCATTTTTAAGCATCAGAACAGCTGTGTGAAGGCAGCTAGGTGGTGCAGTGAATAGAGCACCGGCCCTGGAGTCAGGAGGACCTGCATTCAAATCCGGTCTCAGACATTTAACACTTACTAGCTGTGTGACCTTGGAAAAGTCACTTAAACCCAATTTCCCTGCCTTCCCCCTCCAAAAATAGACAAAAATAAAAAACCAGCTGTGTGAGGGGGTCAATGCAATTATTATGATTCCCATCATTTTAAGAATTAAAAAAACTGAGGATTAGACTGGGAGCTCCTTGAAGGCAGGAACTGTCTTTTATCTTTCTTTGTGTCTCCAGTGCTTAAGGCTATGACTGGCATATAGTAGATACTTTGTAAATATTTATTAACTGATTGACCAAGGGGCAAGTCAAGGACCCAAGTATTCTGGCTCTTTACTTACCCCCTTTCCCAGGGCATCTTGTTTTGGATAGGTGGAAAAAATACCCTTCTGTGTGTGTCCTCCCGAAATTTCCCAAAGTGACTTTATTTCTCATAGAGCTTTAAGCACCACAGATAAGAACATAGAGTGGTTTTTGGAATTCTCCCAGGACAAGATTTATGTATAACCCCTCCCAGATTATGTATTTATGAGAGTCTTATCCCCATAATAACTGACATTTAACTCTTTAAAAAGTTTTAAACTCTTAAAAGTTTATAAAGGATTTTATACTGTCTAATCTGAGCCTCACAACAATTTTGTGAAGTAGATGTCACAGATATTGCTATCCCTATTTTACAGATTAGAAAACCAAGACTGAGCATGGTTAAGTGATGTGCTCATGGCCACATAATTAGGAAGCACCAGAAGATGGATCTGATCTGAACCTGGGTCTTTCAGGATCTATCTATTAGGCTAGGTCCTCCCCTCCCCAACACACATACTCACTCCCATTTTCCTCTCCCTCTCCCCAATCAATTTAAGCCATAGTCAGGAACTCCAGTAGCAACATCTAGAAATAGAAGAACAATGTATCTTTATGGTCCCAAAGGAGTGACTAATAGAAAGGCATTCCAGAAAATGAGGAAGGCAGACATGGTGAGGATTTCTGAGTAATGAGTGACCCTTGGTGTGTCATTCAAATAATAATATGTAGGCACAACTATGTAACCTATGTGACAAATGTACATTGAACAGTGGCCTTAGAAAGACAACTTCTCTTTCATTATTGATCATAAAGAGAAGAAATATCAGTGGGCTAGATAGGGAGGTCCTTCAATTTCTTTGAAATCACATATGTAGGGAGCCACATACTCAAATATCATCTAGACTGTATTGTCTCCTGAGTCTTTTCAATAAGCAAGTTTTTACTGGTCTTTTTCTGGCATCTCAGTTCAACTCAGAACTCTCAGCACTGGCATCTCATAACAGAAGACACAGGAGACAGTGAAATAACATTTGAACAATTTGGTTACACCTCTACTAATTCTAATGCTTTCCATTTGATGATTTTTTTTCCTGTTTATCCCGAATAGCACTTACTTTGTATGATTTTTTGCATGTTGTCTTCACTCTTTAGATTGTAAGCTACCAGGAAAACTAGACTCAGGAAATTGTTAGGGATACTCTAAAGAAAACATATAATTTCTTCTTAACATTAAGTCTTTTTTACCATGGAAAGCTAAAAAAAATCTGTTGAAGTGATGTGTTTTACTTTGTAACTATTTCAACTTACTTTATTTTTTTTCTTTATTAATTTGTTTGTTTACTTTGAGTTTACAAGATTCAGTTCCCTGATTCTTTCAGTTTCAGTTTTCTCCCCCTCCCTCTGCTCCCCCTCTTCCCCATGGCAGCATACAATCAGGTATAGGATCTGCAGATACTTTCACATTAGCCATTGGTCAGGTTATAAAGAAGGATTCTATCGGATGAAATGAACAATAGAAAAGAGGAAACAAAACCAAACAAGAAAAGGAAAGAGAGCAGATAATTTGCTTCAATCTGCATTCAAACTCTGTTCATTCTGGTTCTTTCTCTGAATGTAGACATCTCTCTCCATCATGAGTCTTTTGGAGTTTATTTATTACCCTGCATTTCTGAGAACAGTCCAGTTTATCAAAGTTGGTCATCACACATATGTTGGTTGTATCAGTAGTTGTGTACAAATTTTTCCTAGTTCTGCTCTTCTCACTCAGCATCAGTTCATATAAGCCTCTCCAGGTAAATATGAAGTCCATATGCTCTTCGTTTCTTATGGCACAATAGTTTTCCATTACATTCATATACCATAACTTGTTTAGCCATTCCCCAATTGATGGGCATCCCCTTAATTTCCAATTCTTTGCTACCACAAAAAGAGCTGCTATAAATATTTTTGTACATATGGGTCTTCCTCCCACTTCTATGATCTCTTTGGGATACAACCCTAGAAGTGATATTGCTGGGTCACAGGATATGAAGTTACTTATAGCCCTTTGGGCATAGTTCCAGATTGTTCTCCAAAATGGTTGGATCAGTTCACAACTCCACCAGCAATGTATTAGTGTTCCAATTTTTTCACATCCTCTCCAGCATTTATCATTTTCCGGTTTTGTCATCTTAGCCAATTTGACCAGTGAGATGTGGTACCTCAGAGTTGTTTTGATTTACATTTCTCTATCAATAGTGATTTAGAGCATTTTTTCATGTGCTTATAGATATCTTTAATTTCTTCCTCTGAGAACTGCCTGTTCATATCCTTTGACCATTTATCAATTGGGGAGTGACTTGTATTCTTACAGATTCAACTTACTTTAGCAAGTAGAAAATTACGAGAATATTTCTGAAATAGCTCGATTTTCATTTATCTTAGTATTACTATACACATTTTCCCACATTTTCAACAAGATGATCCTCAAACATGACAGGAATGATTGTAATTACTTAGCAACATTTTCTTATTTCTATTCTTTCTTATAATTTGGTGCTGATTTTATTTCTTATTCTAATGAGTTGATGGTCAGACTTCACACAGAGAGCTGATTAGTCACTCCCATGTCAACCATTTCATTTTTATCAAGATAGAATTGATTTCATTTCTTGTGATGATTTTTTGGTGTTCACCAATGTGCAGTGTCTTCCGAATCTCTTCTTGTAGAAAATACCCAAGATATAGGTGTGAGGCCTTGGAATAGTAGTCTCTAGGGCTTTGGCTTCTTTTAATTCTTAAATGTGAAACATATTTTCCATAAATTGTTTTTACTATCATAAATCTCTCCCACCCCATCCTCATGTCCTTCTTTGCATTGACTTGGTTTGGTGAATATGGCTGAGTTCTTTATAGATTTTTCTGTCTCTTTAGCCTTTATAACAGACATTGGTACAGCTTGCAGTCATCTTCAAGGTGGTCTTTTTTGTCTAGGTTCTTCCTGAACCTTGTTGGTTAAGATAACTCAATAGCCCATGAAATTATATTTACTGTTTCCTTGAGATGCACTGTGAGATCAACTCTAACAAATCCTTTATTTGTCTCTCCAAGAGAACCTATGGTCCATCCTTCCATTTGGCTAAATAATTCCTTATGTCATCTAGTTTCATTTATAGCTGCAACATCAATATTTTTACAGGTGATTTCTTCTAATAGCATGTCAAATTGCTGGTTATTCCACAAAGATCTCACCTTTAGAGCACCCATCTACAGTTACATTAATGCTTATTAGTAGTCTCTAAACTCTGTGGTTTTTAGTATACTCTTCACTCATTTCTTCCTGTGGAAGACTGAGGTCCATTTTCTTTGTTTATGAGTTCTCAAGGCAGTTATCCCTTTCACATCACGATTTTCCCTGTCGTGGTTTCAATATATCACAGGTTAGCATAAGAAATTAAGGGGGAATTTGGGGGGAGTTATGCAGAAGCCGCAGATGACACGCCAGCAGACAACATAGAAAAAAGTTTAAAAACTCAGAAATACATAAAATAGATATATAGTATTGTATAATTTTTTTTTGCCTTTTTTTTTTTGGAGGGGAGAGGGCAGGGCAATTGGGATTAAGTGACTTGCCCAAGTCACATGGCTAGTAAGTGTTAAGTGTCTAAGGTCAGATTTGAACTCAAGTCCTCCTGACTCCAGGGCTGGTACTCTATTCACTGTGCAACCTAGCCACCCCTAGTATTGTATAATATAGAAGAAAAAGAAAAAATTCAGACTTCTTCTCTGGTATAATGGATTTTCTAGACCCAGGGTCATCATGCCTCTGACCCCTGTGATGCAGAAGGGATAACTGTACATCATCTAATGATAAAACTACTAGGGATCACCTTCTCTTTGCTTAGCTAAGATAGTCCTTGGACAGCAGTATGCTATCATGACTATATTCAGAAGCCTTTTCAGTTTGGTTGCGATAATGACAACTGGAATTTATATAACACGTTCAAGTTTCCAAGGAATTTTACAGACATTATTTCATTTTATCCTTACAAACATCCTATGGTTGCCAATAGTACATAATCATGAGAAACCAAGTAAAAAATTAAATGTATTGACATATAATAAACATAACTTTTTACATTTTGTAAAAACCCTTTTAATATGAAATTTGTCCTTTTTTCTTCAATCTTTTAAAAAACAGTTTGGTATTGAATTCACTAGATTTTTGGCATATTCTTTCATACTTCATCACTAAGTCATACCTTTATCACATTGAATGTTAAGCATAACTTTGATGAGTAGTCCATTTTTGAAAGTCTTACCTTGATTGATTATAGGTTTTCAATGGGGTTTGAATGAGACAAGTTCTTAGGTTAGTAATGGTTAGAAGTTGTTTTTTTTAACTGGTTTTCTCATAGTTTTTCCAACTTCAAGAAGCCCATAATTGCTATCTTTTTTACTTTTATTTATGGACACATTTATTGGTTAGGTCTGTCCCCGAAAGGGAAACAGCTGCCTAGTTTTACTAAACATTGAAAATGCAGATTCACTCCTCCCCCCCCCCCAATCACTTCTCACTGTTTTGTAATGTGATATTATACTTTTCTAAGACTCTCCTCAATAGCTTAGTTTCCATTTTACCTTCTTTCTGTTCAGATGGAGTTACCTCGCTCTGGTGAAGGCCAGGAACAAAATATATTTCTCAAAGGCACCTATCCAGAGGCTTCAAATAATTTATTCATACCAACATACTATCTGGTGTACATTTCTTCTCAGGCTTCTTGGCATTAAATGAAGTTAACCAAAGTTAAAAATGAAGTTAAATGAAGAATTGCTTTAGTGACACAATTTTACAAAGATAAATAACGGTTTTTCTTCTTTCTTGGTACCTGTGGGAGTTTCTGAAAGATTGATAGCATGCATGTACATCTCAGGAATATGTCTCAACTAAATTTTGTATAATAATGGCTAGCATTTATGTAGCACTTTTAGGTTTACAAAATGTGTCACACACACAAACTCGTTTGATCCTCTCAATAACCCTACGAGGCAAATGTTAATATTATCCCCATTTTACAGACAAGAAAATAGGCACATAGATGTTAAGTGACTTTGCCAGGTCACAAAGGGAATAAAAATGTCTGAAACCATATTTGAACTCAGATCTTCCTAACTGCAAATCCTGGGGTCTATCCACTACTCAACCTGGCACAGCATTCTATACATAGTGGAGTCCTAATAAATATTTATTAAATGAATGAATGAATGGATAAATAAATGTTAAGAAAAGATAAGATGATTAAATACCAATGGCTATTGTTACAGGGAAGTGCTTATAAGGTAGCTGTATAAGGTAAATATATTCAACACATTCTCTGCTTTATTCAGCAACATTATTCAAGACAAGTCACTGGATGTTTACATCTGACTTTCTGTGATCATAATGTAAGTGAATGAAATAAGCAAAGTCAGAAAAACAATATACACAATGACTGAAATAATGTATAAAAGTCACAAAATTATAACCTAACCTAGAGGTGGGGAACCTGCAGCCTCAAGGCCACATGTGGCCCTCTAGGTTCTCAAGTGAGGCTCTTTGACTGAATCCAAATTTCACAGTGTAGCCTCGAGGCCGCAGGTTCCCTCCCCCCTCTCCCTGCCATCTTACAAGACCTAAGAGGAAAGGATAAGATAGAATGTAATGTGATGTGATGTGATTAATGTGTCATAACATAAATAATAATAAATAAAAATAAATAATGAAATATGCTATAAGACCCAAAGGAGTTATGAAAAAAATCTTTCCCCCCATTCCTTTGCAGAGGTGGAGATGGGTATGTGTGTGTGTGTGTGTGTGGGGGGGTGCTCCATAAATGTAGAACATTGAAAATTATGCCAGATTTTTTTCTATGTATTAATCAGTTTTGCCAATTTTTTTCTTTCTCTTCTTTTTGAAAAAAATCTTTGTCTTAAGGGATGGCTCACTGAGAAGAGGAAGGAAAGGAATACAGGGTGAATGCCAAGAAATGTAAAATAAAAAGAAATGGATAAAAATCTGTTGTGAAGGAGAAGAAGAAGAAGAAGAAGAAGAAGAAGAAGAAGAAGAAGAAGAAGAAGAAGAAGAAGAAGAAGAAGAAGAAGAAGAAGAAGAAAGAAGAGGAAGAAGAAGAAGAAGAAGAAGAAAGAAGAGGAAGAGGAAGAAGAAGAAGAAGGAAGAAGAAGAAGGAGAAGAAGGAGCAGAAGAAGGAGAAGGAGAAGAAGAAGAAGAAGAAAGAAGAGGAAGAGGAAGAAGAAGAAGAAGGAAGAAGAAGAAGGAGAAGGAGAACAAGAACAAGAACAAGAACAAGAACAAGAAGAAGAAGCTGCCCAGGATCTAATCACAGAAAATGACCAACAGCTTGATTTCAAGGGTGGACCTAAGCTAAGATTGGTTAGGCTATGTGCACTCTTAATAAAGCGCAAAACAGTGAATAATAAAGAAAACAACAAAATAGAATGACAAATGGCCACTCACATACCTTCAAACGTTAGTGCATAAAGAAGTGAACCCTAGCTTCTGATGGACAGAACAGAAGAAATGTGAAACTGGGGAAAAGGAACTAGGTGGAACTGACAAGAGGTCAATGTACAGTTACATCTTCCATATCAAGATTTTTCCCCATCACTGTTTCAGTATATCACAAGTCTGCATAAGAAATTAAGCAGGAATTTTTTGGAAGTTTTGTGGAAGTCGCAGATGATACATGAAGGCCAGCAAATGACACAGAGTCTATGACCCAATATTTAACCCAAATTTTGCAATAATGTAATGTAAACACCACATAAAAGAAGAAGAAAAAATTCAGACTTCTTCTCTGGCATGAAGGGAGGGCCAAAATATTTTTTTGTGTGTGATTTTCCAGCTCTCTAGGGACTGCGTCCCTAACCCCTGCAATGTGGAAGAGATAACTATAACTTTAGACAAGAGAATAAGATGGAATATTTCTCCCACTGTTGGCTTGAAGCTCATTTTGGTCCTTTGTAGCCCAGAAAGCTTCTTACAGATGGAATTCACTTATTTTCCTGTAGAGGATGCACATACTCTATCTAACCTAGAAATCCCTGGAAACATCATGATCTCATTCCCGAACAGCACCTTTACTAAAGTTGTTCTTGGCAACAGAGAGAGAAACTACAAACAAACAAATTGATCATCTGATTTCCTGAAAATACAACACACTCTGAGGCAAATGGACTGGTTTCACTTCCAAATCAAAGAGAGGAAAAAAAAGTCAGTTCATCCATTCATGCACATACACATTCATGCACATGCATGAGTCACAAGTGGGGAACATTTGAGGTTTAAAACCCTCACCCTTGCAAAGGTTTGGCTTCCACATTTTAGTTACAGCAGAATTTAAGAGCTAGTTCTAGAAGGAACTTCCCAGATCAGAGGAGGTGATAGCTGGGCTTTTGGGAGCCGGAATGAAAACTTGAAAGTTATCTAGATTAACTCTTTCACTTGGCAGAGAAATAAACTCAGGCCCAGAAAGAAGTGACTTGACCAAGGTCATACAAGATAGTAAACAGCAGAATTGGGATTTGCGTCCATCGAATCTAGATCTTGCGTTCTTTTCACTATACCATAGCTACCTTGCTGAAGTTTTTTCCTCAGTGGTCCAAACATGGTTAAGGGATTAAAGAGGGGAGAGTGTGGCCATTCCTTCCTTATTGAAACTAGCTTCACTGTTGGTTTCCATGACAATGAAGTTTCAGATTTTCCTTTAGATTTTTTGTTGTTCAGTCAACTCTTTGTGACCCCATTTGGGGGTTCCTTGACAAAGATTCCGGAGTGGTTTACCAGCTTTCTTTCTCTAGCTCATTTTATAGATGAGGAAACTGAGAGAAACAAGGGTTAAGTGACTTGCCCAGGGTCACACAGCTAGGAAGTGTCTGAGACCACATTTGAACTCAGGAAGAGGAGCTTTCCTGATTCCAAGCCCAGGGCTCTTTCCACTGTGCCACCTAGCTACCCTTCCTTCAATCACCTCTGGGTAACATTGCTGAGTGTCATCTTTAGGAAGCCTCACCATCTCCTAACTCCAGGCCCAGTGAACTATTCACTGAGTCATCTAGCTTCTCCTTTCACCAATTACTACTCCACCCCAAATCCCATGACTCCCTGACATGCCACTGCTCCTAACCTGCAAATCGTCATTGTCTTCCCATTTCCAAACACCTAATTTCTTTGCTTTCACTCGTTGAACGTCTTTAGAGATAGTCACAGAATCTAGCAGATGTCAGCCACTGCGAATTATCGCAGAATCATAGATTTAGAGCTAGAAGGCACCCTAGCCATTACTGACTCTAACCCTGCTTCCCCTGATCTCCATTCTTTCTCAATACTAATACCTTTGTCACCTCTCTTCCCTCCAGTTGCAGGTGAAGATCCCTGCAATTCACTAATGCTAAAGTTGCCTGCTTTTTAAATCTCTTTCCCATGTGTACATTCTCTCTCTCTCTCTCCTCTTTCCTTAACTCCTCCCAACTTTTAATAACTTCTGGTAACTTCCAGTATACCTACAAACATACTCAGATCTCTACAAAGCTTTAAAAAAAAAGACTTCTCTTGACCTTTCTATCTTGTCCATTTATCTGCTCATCTCTCTATTAACCATTAAATCTCTTTGAAAAGTTTTATACATTTAATGGTCTCCACTTTCTTAACGCCTCTCTTTCAGTCTCTTGAAATCAGACTTCTATACTCCTTCTACACTACATCCAACTGAAGCTGTTTTTCCAAAGACCTTAGCCTTTCCCAAAGAATTCCCAAATCCAACGACTTTTTTCCCAGTTTTCAATCCTTCTGATTTCTCTGCAGCCCTTGACAGTATTGATTCCTCTTGCCTACTAAATGCTTTCTTTCCTCTTGTTTTCAGAGACACTGTCCTAGTTCTCCTCTTATGTCACTAATCTCTCCTATTTTCCATTTGTTAATATTTTTGGCAATATTTTCATATCAATGTTAATTAGAAATTATGGTCTTCAGTTTTGTTTCTCTGCTTTATCTCTCCCTGACTTAGGTATCAGAACCACTTGTGCCTTAAGGAAGGAGTTTGATAGGTGTAGTGCCAATGCAATATTTACATCACCCATGGTCACGATAAAGACCATGACTATAAGTATCGCATGACATTCCATCACAAAATATACCAGATTCTCCAGGTAGAGGACAGAACTGAAGCATTTATTTAGACACCAGAAAACCAAATCCCAAGACCAGTAATCCGATTCTATAATAGTAACAAATATATTCAGAAGCCATAATAACGCTGAGAGCCACAGCATCCTTCAGCCTTCCCACAAACCAATACAAGATCAATATTTACTCACAAACCTCTCTATCTCCTTGTCTCAACCTTCCCTCTCTCCCACCATCTGGGTAGCTCTGAGGAGCTTCCCATGGGCTCTGCTTCCCTTCAGCAAACTCCTCCCACCACAGGCTCCATGTAGCTGCATTCAGCCTATTAGGGGGCAGAGTTTACTTTCAAAGCAGGGGAGGTCTTCAAACTCCCCCCTAGGTCTATTAAGAGGCAGGGGAGATCTTCAAATTCCCATTACCATTAGAGTAGGATATGTTCTTTCTTTATGTTTGTTATTTATGTAATATTGTACCTAATTTTTCTTTGAAAGAATTTACTTATAAATTAAGCCATTTCTGAGGCTTTTTCCTTTGTGATTTCATTTATAACTTGCTCAGTTTTGTTTTTATACATTGGTTTGTTTAGATTTTCTACTTCTTGTTCTGTTTATCTAGATATTTTGTATTTTTGTAAATATTGTAAATATTCATCCACATCAGTTTTGGGGACATTTAATTAGATAGGATAATTTTTGCAATGATTTTTTCCCACTTAACTCCTTTCTTTTTAGCTTGTGCAAAAACTCTTTAAACAAAATCACTCTTCATTTCTTGTGAGTTGTCCTTTTTCATTTTAGAGTATGCTAATTTTGTTTTGTTCTTTTCATTCTTAATTATTTTAGCTAGTAGTTTTTTCTATTTTATTATTTCTTACATACATCTCCTGGTTTTATTTATCATATTTTTGTTTTTAATTTTTAAAAATATTCTTTGATTTTTCAGAATTTATATTTTTGTATTTAGCTTTTTTTTTTTAATTTGCTGCTTTTCTAGTTTCTTTAGTTGCGTGGCCAATTCATTGATCCATTCATTCTTTTGTTAGTGAAAAGAGTTAGAAATATACATTCTCATCTAAGAAGTGCTTTGGCTTCATTCCAAAAACTTTGGCATCTTGTCACATTGTCATAATTTTCTTTGGAGGTATTATCTATTCTTTCTATAATTTGTTCATTGACCCACAAACAATTCAGGATTATGTTATTTAGTCTCTTTGGGTTTGAATCCATTCTTCAAATGCCATATATTTCTTATAATTTTTATTGCACTGTTATCAGTAAAGGATGTATTTAAGATTTGTTTTTTCTGTTTATGATGTTTATGGCTTTTTGTTTATGAGGTATTTACAAGCTAGTCAATTTTTATAAAAACACAACTCACAGCTAAGAAATATGTATACTGCTTTCTTTTTGTATTGGGTAATCTCCAGACATCTATCACATAAAACTTTTCTAAAATTCCATTAAGATACTTCACTTTTTTCTCATTTTAATTTTTATTATATTTAACTATATCTTAGGGGGCGGCTAGGTGGCGCAGTGAATAGAACACTGGCTCTGGAGTCAGGAGGATCTGAGTTCAAATCCGACCTCAGACACTTGACACTTACTAGCTGTGTGACCTTGGGCAAGTCACTTAACCCCAATTGCCCTGACCTTCTCCCTCCAAAAAGAAAAACAAACTATATCCGAATAGAAGCATATTGACATCCCTAACTAGTACAGTTTTGCTATCTTTCCTTATAATTTAATGTTTTTCCTTTAAATATTTTCAAACCGTATCATTCCATGCATATATGTATATATATATATGGTATTGATAATATTTAATTATTTATCATGCCTTTAAATATAATGTAGTTTCTCCACTTGCATCTTTTAACTATGTCTTCCTTGACTTTTGCCTTCTGATCATGAATGCTCCCCTTGCTCTTTTGAATTCACCTGAGGCATAATAAATTTTGTTCTAACCCCTAATTTTAACTCTGTTTGAATCTTTCTATTTCAAGTATGTTCCTCTTATACAGCAGATAGCTAGAGTCTTCTTTCTAATCCATTTAGCTATCTGCTTTTATGGGTGATTTCATCCCATTTTCATTTGCAGCTTGGATTGTTCATTTTTCTCTCCTCCATAATATACTCTTTTTACTTTTTCTTGCTGTTGCCCCTTGACCTCCCTACAAAGAAAAGGAAGCAGGAAGAAGAAAATGAGTGTGATCAACAACAGTATTTTATAATTGGAGTGGTCTGATCCTCCTCCTCCTCTTCATTCTTCACCAAACCCAGTCCTCATTGCTGGTTCTTATACTTTCTTCCTTTCCTTATAATCCCTCCTTTATGATCCACCCTCTGAAGTTAAAGTTTATTTTGCTTTTGACTATGTCCTCCCCAGCTCTATCCTCTTACTTAAACTACTCTTCCCTATTCCTGACTCCATTTGTACCATTTGCTCAATTTAATATATTTCTGTATCATACTCCTACAAAAGAGTGTGTGTGAATGTTTGTGTGTGTGTGTGAGGGAGGGTGTGTGTGTGTGTGTGTGTGTGTGTGTGTGTGTGTGTGTGTGTGTG
>NW_027185890.1:9996996-10000942 GCF_028583685.1 Petaurus breviceps papuanus
TGTGTGTGTGTGTGTGTGTGTGTGTGTGTGTGTGTGTGTGTGTGTGTCTGGGTTAAATCTCCTCTGGTCAGTTGCAATAAAAGTGAAGTTCATGAAATACACACTTCTCTCACCATACTCCTTCTACTTTTATTTACTCTTCTTCACATACAACCCAGTTCCTCTTATCTCTTCCCTAACGTATTCCTTTTTTCCATCCCTTTTCTGTCCTCTCCCAGAACCAATAAAACAGAGCAAAACACACCCTGGTCCTGTATATATCTTCCTTAACTTTGTGACTCTTGAAAGTCACGGGATTCTTAAGGGGTCCTTCTCTCTTCTTTTCCTATTAGAATATAAGTACTTTATCATCATCTAGTCTCTCCCCTTTCAATTACTCAAATGTATTTACTTTTCTGGGTTGCTCTGAGTTTAAATTTCAAACATTCTACTCAGCTCTGGTCTTTTCATGAGGAATTATTGGAATTACATTTTATTAAACATCCATTCCTTACCCCATTCCTTATTGAATTATACTCATTTTTGCAGAGCCAAGTTATTCTTGGTTATACATCTTTTTTTCCCATGCCTTTTGGAAAATGATATGCAAAGACTCCCTCCTTTATGATGATTTTAGCATCATCCTATGTAATCCTAACTGTGATTTCTTTCTTTCTGGATATTTATATTAATTTCTTTTTTAACTGTATACTCCAAATTTTGGTTATGGCATTCCTGGATATTTTCAATTTAGAGTTTCTTTTAGAGGATGTACAATTGATTCTATTTTCACGTTGCCCTGTTTCCAACTGATCAGGGCCAATTCTTTTTATTATTTCTTTAAATACGGTCCCTAGGTTTTTTGGTTTGCTAATGCTTTTAAGGGAGTCTGATGTTTCTTTAATTATCTCTCCTTTATTTGTTTTATGGATCAGTTGGTTTAGTAATATATACCTTACACATTCCTCTAATTTTTCAGCCTTTTGGCTTTGTACTAATTTTTTTGCTGTCTCAAGAGTTCTGTTTTCCTTACTCTGTTTTTCAGGGAATCTATTACTTGGATTAAGTTTTCTATCATCTGTTCTAAGCAACTTATTCTCCTAATTTTTTTCCTCAATAGCTTTTATTTTACTTTTAATCCTGATACATTTCTTCCAACTGTTCTTATAGTTCTTATGAAAAAAACAATTCTTTTCTCTGAAATTCTAGTTGTAATTGCTATGGAGCCACTCTCTTCTTCTGGGTTTACCTCTTGGACCTCTCCTAACCCGTAGTATTTCTTCATTGTACTAGAAAGGTTTTTTTGCCTGTTTATTCATCATCTTTAATACCAGTTCTTGGCCTGGATGGCTGGGACTAGGCAGTGCACCCTGCTATAATCCCTGGTTTTAGCCACTGTTTCTAGGTGAGCTAATACAAACACTGTTCTTAGTCTCAGATCTGTTTCCTTCTTACAACTGGGAGTTGACTCTGTCCCCTATTGTGGCCCTGACAAAAGCAATTGGATTTTATAGATGGAGTTGTTCTCAGGCTTCCAGGAAGGCCCAGGAACTACTGAAGTGGCCCCGTCTCCTGTAGTGTCTCTAAGAGGAGCATTGGCTTCAGGTGTTAGAGAAGGCAACATATTCCTGAATTTACCAACCAGCCCCACCACGATCCTCTAATCTGCTCCATCTATGCTGTAAACTCAAGGTCACAGATGGCTTTCCTCTTCATTGCTCATTACCGCTGAGGCAGTAGTAACAGTAGTATCAGTAACAGCAGCAGCAGCAGCAGTAGTAGTAGTAGTAGTAGCAGTCCATGCCCTGTATCCTTCAAGTTCTTCATAAAGGACATTCAGTATGGACTGAAGTCATTGGTCTTTGTCCCTGTCAGTCTCTCTGTGTCTCTGTGTCTCTCTGTGTCTCTGTGTCTCTGTCTCTCTCTCACACACACACACACATACACACAGAGTCTGAGACTAGCTTTCCTTAATACAAATGATAATTTTTCTCATGCCAGGAGGTTAGGGTGGAAGTTGGGAGAGGGGGGAATTCCTTTAGATAACCCTGCAGAGATGAGCAATGTGAGTCCAGCCTGTGGAGAGTTAGGTACTCCATGGTTCTCTGAAAGAGCAGGCAGCAAACTTCTATGCTCCCCATGAGCTATACAGTAGCACCAGGTTCTGCTCCTCAAAAGGGTGAGAGGAGGGCTCTCTGAATCTCTCAAGCAAAAATTCCTTGGAACTTTCGACCCTCAGTTACATGTAAAATGGAATGGTTACAAATCTGTTCAAAGAGGAGAATAAATATAATGAAAAGTGTTTTTTAATGTGTGTGTGTGTGTGTTTTTTTTCCTTTGAGGACTTCACTATCCTGGAAAGAACGTCAATCAATAAGTATTTTATTGTTGTTGTTGTTGTTGAGTTGTTTTTCAATTGTATCTGAACCTTCATGACACCATTTGGGGTTTTCTGGGCAAAGATGCTGGAAGAGTTTGCCATTTCCTTCTCCACCTCATTTTACAGATAAGTAAACCTAGGCAGAGTTAAGTGACTTGCCCAGGGTCACACAGTTAGTAAGTGTCTGAGGCCAGATTTGAACTCATCAAGATGAGTCTTCCTGACTCCAGACCTGGCATTCTATCCACTGTAACACCTAGCTGCCCCAAATAAGCAATTATTAAGTGTCTATTATATTCTAGGCACTGTGCTTAGTGCTAGAGATGTTATTGTTTATTTGGTCTAGTCCTATGACATCATTAATATGTAGAACTCCTGGATCTACAAAACTGAGTGTAGATAAAAAAGCAAAACTACCCCTGTTAGGTCTCAGAACATTACATTTTTGGTCTTTTTTTTTGAAGGGGGGAAGAAGGGGTAATTGGGGTTAAGTGACATGCCCAAGATCACACAGTTAGTAAGTATTAAGTGTCTGAGGCTGGATTTGAACTCAGGTCCTCCTGACTCCAGGGCGGGTGCTCTATGCACTTTGCCACTTAGCTGCCCCAAGAACATTACATTTTAAAGAGCAAAAGAGCTGGGGTTGTGTCCAAGAAAAACTTACCCAGCAATGTTCAGTGTACTCCTGAATTAAAAAAAAATGGACATTTGGTGAAGTGAAAGACTTTTGGGATTTTAGATTCTATTGGTGGGGAGGCGAGACAGGGGGAGACAATGTTACACATTCAGCACTTTGTAAACTTTAAAGTTCTAGATGAGTGTTAATTATCATCATCATCATTATGTTATTATCATTATCATTATTTCAGATTGGGGAAAGTATGTGTAGCAGGGAGGTCAGGACTTGGAACCTTGAAAGCTAAGCTTTTCAGCAAACTAGAGATTCTTAGAGGCGTAGATGGAAGGAGGGACTGTGTGAAGGCAGAGATTAGAGAGGGGTGTTGTGAAGCAGGACCCGAAAGCAGGTCAGTTTGACTGAAATGGAGAGTTCATAAAAGGGAGTGATATATAACAAGTCTAGAAAGGTAGGCTGAAGTCAGACAGTGAAGGGTTTTCAATGTCAGCTTGATGTAGGGAGGCCAAACAGAAGGATTCAGTTATATGATTTTAAATCAGCTGTCACTAGCTCAAAACAATAGTTATAGAAAGGACAGGATAGTCCACCATAGAAAAGAAGCACATTCAAGCTGAAGAGACAAACAAACCCCCAAACAAAAACAAACAAAAAACTCAGCAAGAAGAGCTCATTCTTAGTAATAGACTCATTCAGAATAAATTCACGTTAGGAAATTAAGGGAACAAAAAAATGGAAACTTTGGTTTTAGATTCATTAATATTTTATGTCTTGCTGTTAACACCACTCTTCCAAAAATGGACAAACAACCTGTGAGTAGTAGTAGCTGCCCCACGGGGGACCCAACTGGCTAGTTCCAGTTGGCAATGTGCCTCCTTCCCCTCCCTCCCTCTTTCTTCCCTCCCTCTTCCTTCCTTCCTTCCTTCCTTCCTTCCTTCCTTCCTTCCTTCCTT